>NW_024868614.1:35937-79263 GCF_013358625.1 Macadamia integrifolia | reverse complement strand
CAAAACCTTAGTTTGCATAAAGAAGGCAAGACCAAAATAAGTTTTTGTAGTTCCTTCGAAATCGATACTGGGAATAGTGAAAGGATTGATTCAAGAGAAGACAGGAGAAGGTAAGAGCTGAACAGTGAGTAGAAGAAGATTAGAGGAAGAGAAAAGAAGCGAAAAAGAAGTGTGCAATCAAATGAGGGTGAGAATTTATTTCTCTCCCCTATATTGATTTTCTGACATGTGGTATTAGGAATTACATACACCTCCCTAAGGAGGTAAAAGATTAAAAGTAAGAGTACAATACAAGACAACAAGATAATAAACCAGTACCCAAGGTACTTGATGTAATACTGAAATTGAGGAAGCTCAAAACAGTACCAGGGTAGGATCTTTTCTCAGAGAATAGGGAATTCTAGATATGGAGAATAGGATATTGCTAAAACTTGTTGAAAGATGAAAAAAAGATGGAACAATAAACAATAATATAACACCCGAGCTTCACACCGCAAGGTGGATCGACTGGATCAAACACCAACCTACCTTGATCAAACACAAGGGATTTCTTGATCAAACACAAGAGATTCTTGATCAAACACAAGAAGAGAGTTGCATAAGCAAACTTTGATTTCAAATTCTGAGTTGTCTTTTAATGCTTACAATTGATCCCTATTTATAGGACCAACTCAACAAAACATTACATACCCAACTTCCAACTAACAATAGTAGAAAGTCTTCACTTATTAAAGTTGGGGTAGGAAAGTCTTCACCTTCCAACTACTAAAGTTGGAAAAGTCACCACCTACCAACTACCAAAAGTAGAAAAATCCTCACCTCTTAAAGTTACAATGGAAAAGTCATCCCCCAACTACCAAAGGTGGAAAAGTCTTCATCCCCCACCTACCAAAGGTGGAAAAGTCTTCATCCCCCACCTACCAAAGGTGGAAAAGTCTTCATCCCCCAACTACCAAAGGTGGAAAAATCTTCATCCCCCACCTACCAAAGGTGGGAAAGTCTTCACCCATCATCACTTACAAAAGTGAATTGATCCCCCCATTTAGAAAAGTAAAAAGTAAAAGTAAAAGTAACTTCTAACCACTTAAATTGAACCGATATTGGACCAACATGGACCATGGTTCAATTGGAACTAAACTAAGACATAAAACATGAAAAAACTAAGTATGAAATTAATAAGCATCAACAAGGTAAGGCCACATGCTAGTTACTCTTGTTGGCCTTCTTCCTACGGATATAGGTCTTTGGCCTTCTTCCTACGGATGTAGGTCTTCAGATCTGCATCAGCTCCTCCCGACTTGAAAACATTCGTCTCCGACGAATGGGTGAAAGACATGTAACGCTCATATAAGTCAGGATCGAGTCGCTTGAAGTCATCAGCATGAATCCAAGTGCAATCAGTCCGTGGTCGTCCCTTCCATTTGACAAGAAAAGTGTGATAACCGGTGCCATGACGAGTGGTTTTGTAAGTATCATCCAAAACCTCTTCAATAACATCCTCAAGAGGTGGTGTAAGTTGGGGCAGCCTTAGCATTTGTTCCAGGTCACCATCATCTGAATGATGTCCCACATAAAGATGTAGGTCAGCTACATTGAAGACATCGCTTATGGTCATTTCCTCAGGTAATTCGAGCACATAAGCATTTGGTCCTATACGTTTCAGCACCTTATAAGGACCCATCTTCTTTGGATGGAGCTTTGTGTTAACACCAGGTTGGAACCTCTCAGGATTTATGCGAACCATAACCATGTCTCCTGGTTTAAACTCCACATAACGACGATGACGATCAGCTGTAGTCTTGTAGACATCATTACTTAAGGCAATACGTCGTCGCACGTTTGCATGCACCTCTGTGATGTGGCGCAAGAATTCATCAGCTTCAAGGCTGATTCGAGCCTGGGGTGGGAGTGGAACAAGATCAATTGGGCGTTGCGGCTGAATTCCAAGTAATATCTCAAATGGTGTGCGCCCCGTTGTCCTATTCACAGAGCTATTGTAGGCAAACTCAGCTATGTCAAGGATTGCTGGCCATGTCTTCTCATAATCTCGGACTAAGCACCTCAACAAGTTCCCCAAACTTCTATTAACAACCTCTGTCTGACCGTCAGTTTGTGGATGGAATGCAGTTGAAAACTGTAGCTTTGTGTTAGTTTTTAGCCACAATGTCTTCCAGAAATAGCTCATAAACTTGACGTCACGATCAGAGACAATAGTACTTGGCAGCCCATGCAGTCGAACAACCTCTTTAAAGAAGAGCTTTGCAATATGATAGGCATCAAAGGTCTTTCGACATGGCAAAAAGTGAGCCATCTTAGAGAAGCGATCCACTACAACCATGATGGAATCGTACCGTTCTCTTGTAGGTGGCAGCCCAAGTACAAAATCCATACTAATGTCGAGCCAAGGTGCATGAGGAACCGGTAGTGGGGAGTAGAGGCCTGTATTCTGCTTGGTCCCCTTAGCAAGTTGACAGACTCGACACCTTTTGATGACATGATCTACGTCTTTTGCAATGTGTGGCCAGTAGTACCGATCAGTCACCTGTATGATGGTCTTGTCCTTGCCGAAGTGGCCTCCCAAACCTCCTCCGTGTAACTCCTTTATGATGTGATGTCGTAGGGAGGAGTCTGGAATGCATAATCACGTTCCGAAGAACAAATAACCATTGTGGACAGAATATTTAGGGTGTTGCTCACCTTGCTGTAACTCTGCATATAGAACTCTGAAATCCTTATCAGACGCGTACTCATCTCGTATCTGATCAATACTAACGGCATGTGCTGAAAAAGTATTGATAGTGAGAACTTTTCGGCTTAAAGCATCAGCCACCGTGTTCTCTTTACCAGCCTTGTATTTCATAGCAAAGACGAACTCTTGTAGGTAAGCAACCCACTTTGCATGCTTCTGACTGATTGACTTCTGAGAATGGAGATGTTTGAGTGCTTCATGATCGGTGTAAAGAATAAATTCCTTACCAATAAGATAGTGTCTCCAATGGCGTAACACTTGGATGACAGCATAGAGCTCCAAATCGTAAGTCGAGTAGCGTCGCTTGGCATCGTTGAGTTTCTCGCTATAGAAAGCGATAGGGTGCCCTTCTTGTATCAGCACACCTCCCAACCCAATATGCGAAGCATCAGTTGCCACCTCAAATACACGATTAAAATCTGGCAGGCGTAATACTGGGGCCTCCGTCATCTTCTTCTTGATAAGATGGAGGGCTTTTGTCGCCGTTGTTGTCCACTCAAACTTGCCTTTACTCTGATTCATACATTCGGTAATAGGTGCCATGACTGCACTAAAATTTCGAATGAATCTCCTGTAAAATGAGGCTAGACCGTGGAAGCTACGGACTTCAGTGATTGTCTTCGGGGTAGGCCAGTTGGTGATGCTCTTGATCTTCTCAGGATCAGCTTCAACCCCCTTGGAGGAGACAATAAAACCAAGGAATACAACCTTGGGCAGCATAAAGGAACACTTCTTGAGATTAATGTATAGCTTCTCCATACGGAGCACCCTCAAGACTTGCTTCAAATGGTCGATGTGATCATCTGGATGCTTGCTGTAAACTAAGATATCATCAAAGTATACAACCAAAAATCGACCAATAAATGGACGAAGTACCTGTGTCATAACTCGCATGAATGTACTAGGTGCATTCGTCAGACCAAAAGGCATGACCTTCCACTCGAACAGTCCATCCTTGGTTTTGAAGGCGGTCTTCCATTCGTCTCCTGGCCGAATACGAATTTGATGGTAGCCGCTTCGAAGGTCCAATTTTGAAAAGACCTTTGCACCGGACAACATGTCTAGCATATCATCAAGTCGTGGTATGGGAAACCTATACTTAACCGTTATTTTGTTGATTGCTCTGCTGTCGACACACATACGCCATGAGCCATCCTTTTTTGGAGTAAGTAATGCTGGTACAGCACAAGGACTAAGGCTCTCAATGATAAACCCCTTCTTTAGTAGTTCATCAACTTGCCTTTTGAGCTCAGTGTGTTCTGTAGGACTGAGACGGTAAGCTGGAAGGTTGGGAAGCACAGAACCAGGTACCAAGTCAATAGCATGCTGAATATCGCGCATGGGAGGGAGCTTATTAGGTAGCTCGTCAGGTACTAAATCAGAAAAGTCTGTTAGAAGCTCTCTAATAGGCCGTGTGAGCTGAACTGTTGGTGGTGGAGTGACCTCTCTAGTAACCAGGGCTAATATCATGCCTGTATCATGGCTGGTTCGCTCAAACTGCTTTTGTGGAACAGCTAAGATCTTCTTCTGTGGAAGGACTAGCATCTTGTTGGTATCGGTGGTGGCTTTCTGGTTAGTCCTCAATGTCTGTCTCTTACGCATCTCCTCTGGTACATTGATTGGCTCAAGTATAGTGCGCTGCCCTTTAAAGGTAAATATGCACTGATTCTTCTTTCCGCCAGTGAGAACATCATTACATCACATACCTTTTCTTCATATCGAGAAAGTTGTAATGGAACAAAACATCGCTGATTGACCTCCAAAGTGTTGCCATTCAGTAGGGATACTTTGTAAGGCTGCGGGTGTTTCTCTACCTTCAAATGTGCTTTCTTCACAAACAACTCAGAGACAACATTAACGCAGCTGCCACTGTCAACTATCACCTGTACAGTGCGATCAGCTGAACGCATGCGGCTGTAAAATATGCATGTACGTCGCCAATCCTCGCCTTTGGTTTCAGCCACCAATATGCGAGAAACCACATGAATTCCATAGGAGTCATCTTCATTTGCTTCAGCCCCATCATAATAATCAACATTTTCGTCTTCTTCTTCCAATGGGATTGGAAAGATATGGGAATTATCTTCATCAGGAGTATCGTCAGCGTCAACCATCACTGCTACTTTGTGACGTGTAGGACAATTTTTGGCATAATGTCCCCTCTCCTGACAATGAAAGCATTGCACTGTGGCAGTGCTAGGCATAGGTGCTTTCCCCTTGTGATCAGCACGTGGAGAAGGTGTGGTACGTGGAGGATAAGAAGTAGGATTTTTTGCTGAAAAATTTTTTGTGATCTCTCTAGCTTGATATCCAAACCTTCTACCCGTAGGAGCTAGTAACTCCTCTGCATGTACTGCCTTCTCGAAGCATTCCCTGACATTGGATACATCTACTACGCCAATAGCACGATTTATATCAGATCTCAAACCCAAACGAAAGCGGGAAAGTACCTGTAATTCATTCTCCCTGATGCCAGTGCGTGAATAGAGTGAATCAAACTGCTCCATATACTCTGCAACGGACATACTCCCTTGACGAAGAGTATTCAGCTTGTCCTGCAGTTGTGATCTAAAGTGTCGTAGTAAGTATTTGGCACTAAGATCTTCTTTCATCTCTTCCCAAGTAATGGGAGCTCTACCACGATCTTCTAGATCCCTTTCTTCAGTTCTCCACCATTCGCGGGCTGAGCCAACTAGCTTAGTACGTGCTAGTCTCATCTTACGTGACTCAGACAACTCATACCAATCAAAATAGTCATCTAAAGCAGCCAACCAATCATAAAATACCTGTGGATCATGCTTTCCGTTGAACTCCTTTAATTCAAGCTTGACTTTTTGTGAATCATCAGTACGTCGACGGGGTGCTTCAAGATCACCATTGAAATAAGATCTTACATGCTCCTCAAAGGTAGGTGGTGCTGTAGGGGTTCTTTGTTGTGCCCTTTTAGCACTTCTCCTATGTTGACGATGCACAGCAGATTGTAGTTGATACCTGTCCTCCCTCTCGAATGGTACATTGCTGCCTTGTATTGGAGTAACACTTTGGTTCTCAAGTCGCAGTAACCTCTCACTAATAGTTTTTTGATCAGCAGAGAGTTGTTGAAACATTTCAATGACTTTTGCCATTGGATCAGGTGGAGGCGGCGGCCACTGTGACTCATTCTCTGCCATGCTCTGATACCAATTGATGTAATACTGAAATTGAGGAAGCTCAAAACAGTACCAGGGTAGGATCTTTTCTCAGAGAATAGGGAATTCTAGATATGGAGAATAGGATATTGCTAAAACTTGTTGAAAGATGAAAAAGATGGAACAATAAACAATAATATAACACCCGGGCTTCACACCGCAAGGTGGATCGACTGGATCAAACACCAACCTACCTTGATCAAACACAAGGGATTTCTTGAGCAAACACAAGAGATTCTTGATCAAACACAAGAAGAGAGTTGCATAAGCAAACTTTGTTTTAAATTCTGAGTTGTCCTTGAATGCTTACAATTGATCCCTATTTATAGGACCAACTCAACAAAACATTACATACCCAACCTCCAACTAACAATAGTAGAAAGTCTTCACTTATTAAAGTTGGGGTAGGAAAGTATTCACCTTCCAACTACTAAAGTTGAAAGAGCCTTCACCTACCAACTACCAAAAGTGGAAAAATCCTCACCTCTTAAAGTTACAATGGAAAAGTCATCCCCCAACTACCAAAGGTGGAAAAGTCTTCATCCCCCAACTACCAAAGGTGGAAAAATCTTCATCCCCCAACTACCAAAGGTGGAAAAGTCTTCACCCATCATCACTTACAAAAGTGAATTGATCCCCCCATTTAGAAAAGTAAAAGGTAAAAGTAAAAGTAACTTCTAACCACTTAAATTGAACCGATATTGGACCAACATGGACCATGGTTCAATTGGAACTAAACTAAGACATAAAACATGAAATAAAAACTAAGTATGAAATTAATAAGCATCAACAAGGTAAGGCCACATGCTAGTTACTCTTGTTGGCCTTCTTCCTACGGATGTAGGTCTTCAGATCTGCATCACTAAGTGAGTGAGAAGAAGGAGTTTGCATTGTGGATAGGAGAGATAAGGTGAAGATCAAACGAAGATTGGATAGATCTAGAGAGGACTTCAAGGGCCAAGGAGAATAGAAATGGGGAAAGAGGGCAGCCTTGTCAGATGCCAACAGAGAAGGGATAGTATCCCGTGGGGCTACCATTGACAAGGACAGAGAAGCGGATAGAGGAGATACATGAGTGGATCCAATGCACAAAAATCGGGGGGAAAGACATTTGAAGCAGGACTCTAGATATAAAATCTCACTTGATGGAGTCAAAAGCTTTATGAATGTCAATCTTAAGGAATGTGGTAGAGGAATAGGTTTCCGATCAAACCCATGAACAATTTTATAGCAAAGGATTATATTGTCGGTAATGCTTCTCCTAGCAATGAATGCCGATTGGTTGGGACTGACTAGGGAGTAAATCACAATCTAGATATGTTGGCTAGGATTTTGGCAGCAAACTTGTCGAGGAGGTTGTATTAGGAGATGGGTTCGAAATTCGACACCTCAGGGATTTTGGGAATGAGACAGAGGAAGGTGTGATTGATTCCTTTGATTTGATTAGTGTTGAATGGGGTAATGACTTAGTGTCTAATATGACACCAACCTCTTTACTTATAACAATGGAGAGAAGGTTCTAAAGAATTACAAAGACTATTAAACCCCTTAAGGTCCATTTGGTAACTGACACTTTCCCTAAAACCCATAAAACCCATTATTACAACACTCCCGCTCAAGTTAGTGCATAGATATCACATATGTCCAACTTGCAGATAATAGGATGAAACATCTTACTACTAAGACCTAGTAAATAAGGCCCATATCCAACTTCTCTTTGATGAAGTGTCGATCGATTTTCACATGCTTGGTTCGATCATGTCGGACAGGGTTGTGAGCAATGCTAATAACAAATTTGCTATCATAAAAGAGCTTCATAGGAGCAGTAGGAACAACCAAATCAATGAGAAGACCATGAAGCCATAGGAGTTCACAAATGCTATGTGCCATAGCACGGAACTCTGCTTCAGCACTTAAATGGGCAACCACAGTTTGCTTCTTGCTACGCAATGTAATAAGGTTACCAACAAAGGTGCAATAACCAGTAGTAGACCTGCGGTCATCAGGGGAACCTGCTCAATCCGCATTTGTGAAGGCCTCCACCCTAAGGTGATCATGAGAAGAAAAAAGGATGCCACGTCCTGGGGTAGACTTCAAGTACCGGAGAATACGCAACACAACTTCCATGTGAGTCGAGTAGGGATCATACATGTACTGACTAACCAGGCTGATGGCAAATGCTATGTCAGGGCGTGTATGAGAGATAAATTAACCACCCCACTAGTCTCTGATATCTCCCCTGATCTACCGGATCACCTTCCTTGCTACTCAGGTGACCATTAGCTTCAATAGGAGTGTCTGCCAGCTTACACCCCAACATGCCTGTCTCAGAGAGAAGATCAAGCATATGCTGACAAGTAGATCCCACGAGAAGACCTGGCAACTTCAATGTTGAGGAAGTAACGAAGTTGTCCTAGGTCTTTGATCTCGAGTTCCTCACTCAAGTATCTCTTGAGGCGAGAGATTTCTGCCAGATCATCAGCAGTAACAACAATATCATCTACATAGACTATTAGAATAACAATCTTCCCACCAGATCTCTTGATGAACAAAGTGTGGTCAACATTACTTTGAGAGTAACCTGTAGCAACCATAGCCTTATGGAAAAGCCCGAACCAAGCATGAGGGGATTGCTTCAGCCCATACAGAGCACGCTTCAGCTTGCATACCTTCCCTTGGGTTTTGGAGCAAGTGAACCTAGGAGGAATGTCCATAGACACTTTCTCCTCAAGTTCCCCATGAAGGAAGGCATTCTTCACATCTAACTGCTAGAGATCCCAATCTAAGTTGGTGGCACAAGCCAAGATATCACAATTGTGTTCATCTTAGCAACTGGAGCAAAATTCTCCTGGTAGTCAATCCCATAAATCTATGTGAAGCCTTTGGCAACAAGTCTGGCCTTGTACCTATCCACTGTACCATCAGCCTTCTGTTTTACTGTGAAGACCCATTTGCACCCAACTGTCTTTTTTTGTGACGGAAGACACACCAGATCCTATGTGTCATTCTTCTTCAGAGCTTGCATCTCTTCAACCATAGCTGCCTGCCATTGTGAGTCTGCACTCGCTTCTTGTCAGGTATAAGGAATGGACACGGAGGAAAGAGAAGACACAAAGCTATAGTAGGAAGGAGAGAGTGAGTCATAAGAAATAGTTTTAGCAATTGGATGTAAAGTACAAGACCTAATGCCTTTACGAACAGCAATAGGCAACTCAAGAGACTGATCAATAAAAGGAGAAGGAGAATTACCAGTGTTCAAGGGGACGAGATTTGGCTTGAGAGGAGACGACTGGCATGGTAGGGTAGATGCTGGATGTGTAGTTGTCTGAGTTTGCTCTCTGCAACTATACACACGAATCTCTGGCCGAGGCGCAGTAGGAGAAGTGGGACTGTCACTCTCCCCCTGAAACGAGATACTAGCAGGGATAGCAATTTCAAGAGACGGCGGCACATCTTTCACAATGGAAGGAGACTCCTTCTGAAGAGGTGTCGTAGTGCAGTATGACGCAGATTCGTGAAAGACAACATCCATCATCACAAACCAACACTGAGTAGGAGGATGAAAACACTGATAGCCTTTCTGAGTAGGAGCATATTCTAGAAAAATGCATCAGAGACCATGATGATCAAACTTTCCATGAGGATGATGATCGCGAGCATAGCAAACACTATTGAATACCTTTGGAGGAATAGGAAAAGCAGTGGAACCTTGGAGAAGATCCAGAGGGGAGCAGAAGGCATGGACTCGAGAAGGCATTCGGTTGATAAGAAAGGCAGCAGTGAGAATTGTGTCGCTCCAATACTGGGGAGGAACATGCATCTCAAACATAAAAGAGCGTGCTACCTCACAAAGGTGGCAATTCTTCTGCTCAATAACCCCATTATGAGCCAGAGTATCCACACAACTAGTCTGATGAATCATCCCATGATCGAAAAGGTAAGCTTGAAAGGACTCTTCAAAATATTCCTGGCCATTGTCGCTTCAAAGGATCTTAATAGTAGCACCGAACTGAGTGTAAACCATGCGGTGAAGCTGCTGAAAGCAGTAGAAGTTCTTGCCCTTGGTTCGCATCATATAAACCCAAGTAGTCCGAGAATGACAATCAATAAAAGAGACAAACCACCGATAACCATTAACAGACACATAGCGGGATGGACCCCAAATATCAGAATGTATCAATGAAAAAGGAGTGACACTTTTATTTTCAGAAATAGAATAAGTGATTCGAGTTTGTTTGGCCAAAACATATGCCTCACAAAAAAACTTATAATTTTTTAAGGAAGGAAAAACTCTTGCTAAAGTTCCCAAAGAGGGATGTCCCAACCGATGATGCCATTGCAGCAACTCAGAAATGGGAGGTGACGTAGAAGATGTCTGAAGAGCCTGATCAGAGACTAATGCCGAGTCATCATCAAGAAGATACAAACCACTACGTACCCTACCAGAGCCAATTGTTGCCCTTGTCACCAGATCTTGAAAAACACAATGAGATGGGAAAAATGTGACTTTTGTAATTAAGACTAGAAGTAAGACTACTAATGGACAAAAGGTTTGTGGGAAAAGAAGGAACATGCAATACAATAGAAAGGGATAAAGAAGGGGTATAACCAACAGAGCCCTTCCCCAGAATAGTGGAATAAGTCCCATTAGCCAATTTGACATTTTACCATTACCAAGACCAGTAGTGTATTGTGAAAAAAGAGGTCAGAAGCCCCAGAGTCTATAATCCAAGGGATAGAAGGGACAGACATAGTATGGTCACAAAAGGAAATACCTGACCCAGAAGGGGTGGAATGAGCAGAGCTCGCAATGGCAGGTGCAGGAGAGTCTGGACGTGTTAAGAGGCGCCGGAGGGCAATAAACTCGTCAAATGGTAACGAGGCTACTGAGGAGCTAAGAGCAGAGTCAGAGTCAGGGCTCTCAGTATGGTTGGCCTGCCCAGAAGTACCGGCATGACCCTTCCCTCACCTTTTTCCAGATGTATCAACAGGACGACCATGAAGCTTCCAGCAGTACTCCTTGGTGTGACGCTCCTTCCCACAGTAATCGCACTTCACTGGAGTTTTAGTCGACGAGACACCAGACTGTGGGGCTGCACTAAGGGACTGAGTGCCAGAAACAAGTGCAGATCTCTTAGTAGGAGTGGCAGCTTGTTGTGGAAGCATAGTGGTACGTCGACTGTCCTCAAGTTGGATCACAACATAGGCTTGATCCAAGGTAGGAAAGGGGTCACGACTCAAACCCTGGGACCGCAACTGATCAAATTTCACATTCAGACATGCCAGAAAGTCATAGACCTTGATTTTATCTTCTTGCTTCTAAAATTTGGTGACATCTTCAGCGGTGGAAGCAATATACTAATAAAAATCCAACTCAGTCCATAGTGACCACAACTCATAGTAGTACTGTGATAGAGTCAGCCTTCTCTGCCTCATATCACGAACCTTCTGGCGAAGCTCAAAGACCTGAGCATCATTCCTTGCCTGGGAATAGATATCCTGGACAGACTTCTAGATCTTAGCAGCGGAGCCAAGGAGGAGATAGCCACGCGAAAGTTGTGGCAACGTGGTGATGCAGATCTGAAGACCTACATCCGTAGGAAGAAGGCCAACAAGAGTAACTAGCATGTGGCCTTACCTTGTTGATGCTTATTAATTTCATACTTAGTTTTTTCATGTTTTATGTCTTAGTTTAGTTCCAATTGAACCATGGTCCATGTTGGTCCAATATCGGTTCAATTTAAGTGGTTAGAAGTTACTTTTACTTTTTACTTTTCTAAATGGGGGGATCAATTCACTTTTGTAAGTGATGATGGGTGAAGACTTTTCCACCTTTGGTAGTTGGGGGATGAAGATTTTTCCACCTTTGGTAGTTGGGGGATGAAGACTTTTCCACCTTTGGTAGTTGGGGGATGACTTTTCCATTGTAACTTTAAGAGGTGAGGATTTTTCCACTTTAGTAGTTGGAAGGTGAATACTTTCCTACCCCAACTTTAATAAGTGAAGACTTTCTACTATTGTTAGTTGGAAGTTGGGTATGTAATGTTTTGTTGAGTTGGTCCTATAAATAGGGATCAATTGTAAGCATTCAAGGACAACTCAGAATTTAAAACAAAGTTTGCTTATGCAACTCTCTTCTTGTGTTTGATCAAGAATCTCTTGTGTTTGCTCAAGAAATCCCTTGTGTTTGATCGAGGTAGGTTGGTGTTTGATCCAGTCGATCCACCTTGCGGTGTGAAGCCCGGGTGTTATATTATTGTTTATTGTTCCATCTTTTTCATCTTTCAACAAGTTTTAGCAATATCCTATTCTCCATATCTAGAATTCCCTATTCTCTGAGAAAAGATCCTACCCTGGTACTGTTTTGAGCTTCCTCAATTTCAGTATTACATCAATTGGTATCAGAGCATGGCAGAGAATGAGTCACAGTGGCCGCCGCCTCCACCTGATCCAATGGCAAAAGTCATTGAAATGTTTCAACAACTCTCTGCTGATCAAAAAACTATTAGTGAGAGGTTACTGCGACTTGAGAACCAAAGTGTTACTCCAATACAAGGCAGCAATGTACCATTCGAGAGGGAGGACAGGTATCAACTACAATCTGCTGTGCATCGTCAACATAGGAGAAGTGTTGAAAGGGCACAACAAAGAACCCCTACAGCACCACCTACCTTTGAGGAGCATGTAAGATCTTATTTCAATGGTGATCTTGAAGCACCCCGTCGACGTACTGATGATTCACAAAAAGTCAAGCTTGAATTAAAGGAGTTCAACGGAAAACATGATCCACAGGTATTTTATGATTGGTTGGCTGCTTTAGATGACTATTTTGATTGGTATGAGTTGTCTGAGTCACGTAAGATGAGACTAGCACGTACTAAGCTAGTTGGCTCAGCCCGCGAATGGTGGAGAACTGAAGAAAGGGATCTAGAAGATCGTGGTAGAGCTCCCATTACTTGGGAAGAGATGAAAGAAGATCTTAGTGCCAAATACTTACCACGACACTTTAGATCACAACTGCAGGACAAGCTGAATACTCTTCGTCAAGGGAGTATGTCCGTTGCAGAGTATATGGAGCAGTTTGATTCACTCTATTCACGCACTGGCATCAGGGAGAATGAATTACAGGTACTTTCCCGCTTTCGTTTGGGTTTGAGATCTGATATAAATCGTGCTATTGGCGTAGTAGATGTATCCAATGTCAGGGAATGCTTCGAGAAGGCAGTACATGCAGAGGAGTTACTAGCTCCTACGGGTAGAAGGTTTGGATATCAAGCTAGAGAGATCACAAAAAAATTTTCAGCAAAAAATCCTACTTCTTATCCTCCACGTACCACACCTTCTCCACGTGCTGATCACAAGGGAAAAGCACCTATGCCTAGCACTGCCACAGTGCAATGCTTTCATTGTCAGGAGAGGGGACATTATGCCAAAAATTGTCCTACACGTCACAAAGTAGCAGTGATGGTTGACGCTGACGATACTCCTGATGAAGATAATTCCCATATCTTTCCAATCCCATTGGAAGAAGAAGACGAAAATGTTGATTATTATGATGGGGCTGAAGCAAATGAAGATGACTCCTATGGAATTCATGTGGTTTCTCGCATATTGGTGGCTGAAACCAAAGGCGAGGATTGGCGACGTACATGCATATTTTACAGCCGCATGCGTTCAGCTAATCGCACTATACAGGTGATAGTTGACAGTGGCAGCTGCGTTAATGTTGTCTCTGAGTTGTTTGTGAAGAAAGCACATTTGAAGGTAGAGAAACACCCGCAGCCTTACAAAGTATCCCTACTGAATGGCAACACTTTGGAGGTCAATCAGCGATGTTTTGTTCCATTACAACTTTCTCGATATGAAGAAAAGGTATGGTGTGATGTTATTCCTATGAAGCTAACTGATGTTCTTTTAGGGAGACCATGGATGTATGATAATGATGTTCTCACTGGCGGAAAGAAGAATCAGTGCATATTTACCTTTAAAGGGCAACGCACTATACTTGAGCCTATCAATGTACCAGAGGAGATGCGTAAGAGACAGACATTGAGGACTAACCAGAAAGCCACCACCGAAACCAACAAGATGCTAGTCCTTCCACAGAAGAAGATCTTAGCTGTTCCACAAAAGCAGTTTGAGCGAACCAGCCATGATACAGGCATGATATTAGCCCTGGTTACTAGAGAGGTCACTCCACCACCAACAGTTCAGCTCACACGTCCTATTAGAGAGCTTCTAACAGACTTTTCTGATTTAGTACCTGACGAGCTACCTAATAAGCTCCCTCCCATGCGCGATATTCAGCATGCTATTGACTTGGTACCTGGTTCTGTGCTTCCCAACCTTCCAGCTTACCTTCTCAGTCCTACAGAACACACTGAGCTCAAAAGGCAAGTTGATGAACTACTAAAGAAGGGGTTTATCATTGAGAGCCTTAGTCCTTGTGCTGTACCAGCATTACTTACTCCAAAAAAGGATAGCTCATGGCGTATGTGTGTCGACAGCAGAGCAATCAACAAAATAACGGTTAAGTATAGGTTTCCCATACCACGACTTGATGATATGCTAGACATGTTGTCCGGTGCAAAGGTCTTTTCAAAATTGGACCTTCGAAGCGGCTACCATCAAATTCGTATTCGGCCAGGAGACGAATGGAAGACCGCCTTCAAAACCAAGGATGGACTGTTCGAGTGGAAGGTCATGCCCTTTGGTCTGACGAATGCACCTAGTACATTCATGCGAGTTATGACACAGGTACTTCGTCCATTTATTGGTCGATTTTTGGTTGTATACTTTGATGATATCTTAGTTTACAGCAAGCATCCAGATGATCACATCGACCATTTGAAGCAAGTCTTGAGGGTGCTCCGTATGGAGAAGCTATACATTAATCTCAAGAAGTGTTCCTTTATGCTGCCCAAGGTTGTATTCCTTGGTTTTATTGTCTCCTCCAAGCGGGTTGAAGCTGATCCTGAGAAGATCAAGAGCATCACCAACTGGCCTACCCCGAAGACAATCACTGAAGTCCGTAGCTTCCACGGTCTAGCCTCATTTTACAGGAGATTCATTCGAAATTTTAGTGCAGCCATGGCACCTATTACCGAATGTATGAAGCAGAGTAAAGGCAAGTTTGAGTGGACAACAGCGGCGACAAAAGCCCTCCATCTTATCAAGAAGAAGATGACGGAGGCCCCGGTATTACGCCTGCCAGATTTTAATCGTGTATTTGAGGTGGCAACTGATGCTTCGCATATTGGGTTGGGAGGTGTGCTGATACAAGAAGGGTACCCTATCGCTTTCTATAGCGAGAAACTCAACGATGCCAAGCGACGCTACTCGACTTACGATTTGGAGCTCTATGCTGTCATCCAAGTGTTACGCCATTGGAGACACTATCTTATTGGTAAGGAATTTATTCTTTACACCGATCATGAAGCACTCAAACATCTCCATTCTCAGAAGTCAATCAGTCAGAAGCATGCAAAGTGGGTTGCTTACCTACAAGAGTTCGTCTTTGCGATGAAATACAAGGCTGGTAAAGAGAACACGGTGGCTGATGCTTTAAGCCGAAAAGTTCTCACTATCAATACTTTTTCAGCACATGCCGTTAGTATTGATCAGATACGAGATGAGTACGCGTCTGATAAGGATTTCAGAGTTCTATATGCAGAGTTACAGCAAGGTGAGCAACACCCTAAATATTCTGTCCACAATGGTTATTTGTTCTTCGGAACGCGATTATGCATTCCAGACTCCTCCCTACGACATCACATCATAAGGGAGTTACACGGAGGAGGTTTGGGAGGCCACTTCGGCAAGGACAAGACCATCATACAGGTGACTGATCGGTACTACTGGCCACACATTGCAAAAGACGTAGATCATGTCATCAAAAGGTGTCGAGTCTGTCAACTTTCTAAGGGGACCAAGCAGAATACAGGCCTCTACTCCCCACTACCGGTTCCTCATGCACCTTGGCTTGACATTAGTATGGATTTTGTACTTGGGCTGCCACCTACAAGAGAACGGTACGATTCCATCATGGTTGTAGTGGATCGCTTCTCTAAGATGGCTCACTTTTTGCCATGTCGAAAGACCTTTGATGCCTATCATATTGCAAAGCTCTTCTTTAAAGAGGTTGTTCGACTGCATGGGCTGCCAAGTACTATTGTCTCTGATCGTGACGTCAAGTTTATGAGCTATTTCTGGAAGACATTGTGGCTAAAAACTAACACAAAGCTACAGTTTTCAACTGCATTCCATCCACAAACTGACGGTCAGACAGAGGTTATTAATAGAAGTTTGGGGAACTTGTTGAGGTGCTTAGTCCGAGATTATGAGAAGACATGGCCAGCAATCCTTGACATAGCTGAGTTTGCCTACAATAGCTCTGTGAACAGGACAACGGGGCGCACACCATTTGAGATATTACTTGGAATTCAGCCGCAACGCCCAATTGATCTTGTTCCACTCCCACCCCAGGCTTGAATCAGCCTTGAAGCTGATGAATTCTTGCGCCACATCACAGAGGTGCATGCAAACGTGCGACGACGTATTGCCTTAAGTAATGATGTCTACAAGACTACAGCTGATCGTCATCGTCGTTATGTGGAGTTTAAACCAGGAGACATGGTTATGGTTCGCATAAATCCTGAGAGGTTCCAACCTGGTGTTAACACAAAGCTCCATCCAAAGAAGATGGGTCCTTATAAGGTGCTGAAACGTATAGGACCAAATGCTTATGTGCTCGAATTACCTGAGGAAATGACCATAAGCGATGTCTTCAATGTAGCTGACCTACATCTTTATGTGGGACATCATTCAGATGATGGTGACCTGGAACAAATGCTAAGGCTGCCCCAACTTACACCACCTCTTGAAGATGTTATTGAAGAGGTTTTGGATGATACTTACAAAACCACTCGTCGTGGCACCGGTTATCACACTTTTCTTGTCAAATGGAAGGGACGACCACGGACTGATTGCACTTGGATTCATGATGATGACTTCAAGCGACTCGATCCTGACTTATATGAGCGTTACATGTCTTTCACCCATTCGTCGACGACGAATGTTTTCAAGTCGGGAGGAGCTGATGCAGATCTGAAGACCTACATCCGTAGGAGGAAGAAGGCCAACAAGAGTAACTAGCATGTGGCCTTACCTTGTTGATGCTTATTAATTTCATACTTAGTTTTTATTTCATGTTTTATGTCTTAGTTTAGTTTCAATTGAACCATGGTCCATGTTGGTCCAATATCGGTTCAATTTAAGTGGTTAGAAGTTACTTTTACTTTTACTTTTTACTTTTCTAAATTGGGGAATCAATTCACTTTTGTAAGTGATGATGGGTGAAGACTTTTCCACCACCTTTGGTAGTTGGGGGATGAAGATTTTTCCACCTTTGGTAGTTGGGGGATGAAAACTTTTCCACCTTTGGTAGTTGGGGGATGACTTTTCCATTGTAACTTTAAGAGGTGAGGATTTTTCCACTTTTGGTAGTTGGTAGGTGAAGGCTCTTTCAACTTTAGTAGTTGGAAGGTGAATACTTTCCTACCCCAACTTTAATAAGTGAAGACTTTCTACTATTGTTAGTTGGAAGTTGGGTATGTAATGTTTTGTTGAGTTGGTCCTATAAATAGGGATCAATTGTAAGCATTCAAGGACAACTTAGAATTTAAAACAAAGTTTGCTTATGCAACTCTCTTCTTGTGTTTGATCAAGAATCTCTTGTGTTTGCTCAAGAAATCCCTTGTGTTTGATCAAGGTAGGTTGGTGTTTGATCCAGTCGATCCACCTTGCGGTGTGAAGCCCGGGTGTTATATTATTGTTTATTGTTCCATCTTTTTCATCTTTCAACAAGTTTTAGCAATATCCTATTCTCCATATCTAGAATTCCCTATTCTCTGAGAAAAGATCCTACCCTGGTACTGTTTTGAGCTTCCTCAATTTCAGTATTACATCACAAGGTGGAGATTGTTAAATAGTTGGTGTCTTGTACTATTTGGACTACTTTGTAGGCTGCCTATGAAAGGGGGCTTAAGGGTTAGAGGGTTTACATGGGGGTAATTCAAGAAAATTTGTATCTCTTTGTTTCCCTATGAATTGTTGCAATGGGGTGTTACTAGGGTTACTCGGAATTCTTTGTAAACACAAGGAGGCATGAGGAAGAGAGCATATAACCCTTTCTCCATTGTTAGTGAAAACTGCTCTCATCTCTCTGTGGATTTAGGCAGTTTGTCGAACCATGTAAATCCTTGCATTGTGGTTGTGTGATTATTTCTTCATTTTGTTTTGTTACGTTTTCTGCATCATGGATGGGATTTCTTTTCTAAAATAACAACCACGTATAGGGTGAAACTACATCAGAAGTAAATAGAAGGGTTAACAAATCCCAACCACCTAAACAGGCTAACCAACAGTATGCTACCCAATAATGACCATACATCTCGCATTTGGGAGTCAGATTTGGAACAGTGTTATGGTGCATACAGTGTTAAAATCACAATAGTAGTGTGACGAATATTAAAAATTTAGGAAAGAGTATCCACAAATCAACTGCTAGAAGAAAAATGTGCACTTTGATAATGCTACAAACTTATTATTTTGCATGAGTGAAAGTCAGGAACCAGAGTTTCTGGCATGCTTTTTTTAACTATCATTTTTATACCTTCCCACTTACTGAAATCTTATCTATTGGCCATTTATTGCATTGAGATGCCATCTTAACCATTATCTATAGAATTGAGAGAAACAAAATAGTTCCATCTCTGTCTTCTGATAATCTACCTTTATGTGTATGGCTAATAAAGACAGAAACTTGACATATTAGTGGCAGCTGTTTACATATTCCATGTTTAATTGGAATCATGAGGTTAATTGAGTCATCCACTTTCAAGAGCCAAGTATCAAACAAAAAAAATACCCCCTCCCCTCCAGGGGCAACAAGACTTGATTTTTTAAATTTTGGTACTGGTGAAACTATCAAATTTTTAATATCATTCTCAATGGTATGAAATATGATTGAAGGATTTCAAAGCTGTAAAGCATGAAACAAAGAAATACATAGACTGAAGTCACTGAACCATGAAACTACAACAAGTTGGAGGTAGAAGAGCCACTAACCTTGGTTGAGAAGCCTGCTGCAAAGTGGCAGAACTTGCATAAATGGTCCCAGTTTCTGCCTCTCTGCCAACAATTCAGCCAAATATCTTCCATTGCTGTACGAATCATTTGCAAAACCACAAATTATAGCATTAGGGCACACATCAAATTACCAACAAGCTTAGTGCTTAGTTAAATAATTTTCTAACACTCCCTGAAGGAAATAAATCTCTAAAACGAGTGAGTGTAAGGGAGACAAGCAGGCAAAAAAAAACAGTAAGTGCATCCATATTCTGTTAATATACAAAACATGATCATAATGCAAATCATAACAAGAAGACCATCATTCAAGAAACAAAACAAATAAAAAGAAAAATACCATGAGGTATGGAAATACCAAACGCTACTATATACTAGGTCTCAAATGTTTCACAAAGTAATACTGAACTAAATCAACAAACAAAGCACAATTGTGCATAAAACTTATGGCATCAGCATGATACAATTAGAATTATATCAATAGTTGTAGTAGAAGAAACAGCACAAAAAAAAAATCCACTTGTACTACTAAATACTAATGGTATAAATAAGAAGAATAGTATCAAACTAAAAGGGACACTAAAAACAACAGTGCAGGTGATCTAGTAGGAAATTGAACTGATTAAGACAACGTCCAAATGACACCTGCAGTAGTCACCAGAAGGGGGAAAAAAAAAACTAACATATGGACCAGAACAAAATGCCACGAGTACCTACACGTACCAAAACCCTGTTCCCTGAGTTCTGTTTACAGTTTCTGAAAATCAGATGATTTAGAAATAATTTTAAAACGTCTGGCTTGAGATCAGCAGTCCAAAAACATACCAACACAGTCCCCTTTTAGACAATCAGAACAGAAATGAAAAAGATACTTCTAATACATACATAACCCCTATTAAGGGGAAATAAATCAGAACCAGGTTTCTCAATCACCCAAAAACCCTCATAAACCCATGACCCAGATCATAAAACCTAAATCAAAATCAAAACAAGCACATAAGCAATCACATTGCTTACTAGCAAAAACCCATCAAAATAGTACCCAGAAAATAAAAAACATATTTGCAAGACGAGAAAATGAAAGATAATTGAACTGACCTTTCTCGATCTAAAGAAGCAGAAGAAGGCCTGTGAGGAGAAGCATGGACGCCAGAAGGAGAGTATTGGAAATAACTTCCAGGTGGGATTCTATCGCCCATCGTATACAGTACTTAAAAAAGAGTAGAAACAACCAAGTCGTCTATCGTCTATCCTTCTATGCCGATTCTTCGTCTTCTCTTCCTATTGAAGAGAAAGAAAGCGACTTTGCAGATTATCAAATCTGGGTATATTGAAACAACCCAAGAAAAATCAATATAATCACTGGAAAGATACAGAGAGAGCTAAGAGCCAGACACCCAACCCAACCCCTCTTATTAGACTGTCTCGGGGGTTGAGAGACAGGGAGAGACAGAAAGCTCTCTAGGGTTCTTGCTTTGCCGTACTTATACTCCAAAAATCATTGAATTGAACTTTCATTTAAAAATAAAAATAAAATAAAATAAAAATTTTGAATTGCCCCTTCTCTTTCAAATGTTATGATTAACATGAATAATATCTTTGGTTTCTGTCCAATCTAATCCCCAAGGCTTAAGTGTTGTCGAGCGTACAGAAGAGTCAATACGCATCTCTATCCACGCCTACATCATTCAGATCCTCTCCAACCATTGGGATGCTCAGCGATGACTGAGAATATCTAGGCACACATCTCAACACATGGTTGTGTATTTTCAAGTCCTTTCAACCATTGGATGTGCACTTAGTCCCACCATACTTGCATAGAAATTCCGATCTGACTCCTCTCTTGAGCGGTGATCGCTTAGATAGCTATGGTTGGTTAACCATAGTGATCGACACATGTCCAAACGGTGATCCAACGATTGTGCTTTTATTGATCAAAAAAGAGGCATCGCATCGAGAATTATTGGATCATCACTTGGACACATGTCGATCGCCTAGGTAGGCAAGACCTGGGTGATCACCACTCGAGAGAAGATCTCAATCCCAAAAATTCATACCTTCTTCAGTGCAGTTGGCCGTCCAAGGCACATCCACAGATTGAGTGTCTCTTGAGTAAATTCACATTCCAAAGGATTCTTCGTCGTCGAATGTGCATTAAATGCCCAGTTATGCTTGAGAGGATCTGTGTCCCACGCATAGAGGCCCTGGACCCACAAACACTTTGATCAACGACCTCCAAAGAGTGTGGGTGAGAGAGAGATGCTATTCGGTTATAGATAGAGAACAAGATCCATGAAAATATTTCTGAAGACCCTACTATAAACGGTTAGATTGGAATCTTCTATTTTGGATATTCTACCTCTCTTTAGCCATGTGGACCCACACTACCTAATTGGCGATATTTAATTGCAATCGATATTTAAATGGAATCAAAGAAACATTAAAGATTAAACCCCATGTGATATGCACAGGGATTCAAGTATTTAATTAAATAGGAAAAGAAATACCATTTTATTCAAACTTATAAAAGAAAATCCATGTGATGCACTGGGGATTGGAGATACATATTGAGAATGAAAGTAAGAAAGAATAATTTTTGGGAATAAGATCCCTGCTAGGTTGTGGTGTATGCACCCAAACATAGAGAGAGGTAAAATGATGACCTCACCTTATGAAGTATAAAAACTCATTCTTGTTGGTGCTTCCGACAATGATGCAAAACTAAATGATCGGTAAGTGATCCTCTTCCTATAATCAATTTTCATAGGTTATATTTTGTCTTTATCTTTCATAATAAATATGGTATAAATAACTCATGATATATGAATTTAACATAATCATTACTTAAAATAAATTTTTAATAAATATTTTGAGGAGAGCAAATATAAATATGTCGAAAAATGAACATCTAGATATTTGAATTAAAGGTTGTATTAGGGGTATTGCTTTTGTAAGATAAGTTCTTGTAATTACATTTGTTTTTTAAATAATTAATTTCCTTTGGGCTCATTAGTTTCAAAAAAAGTAAGGTATTTTAAAAAGGCACACATAAGAGAAATCTTGAATGAAAATGAAAATGAAATTTAACTCTAGTTCCTTTAGAAATGTTAATCTTTTTGACTTCAGAAAAAAGAACTGATTCACATCATCTTGACTTAGTTTTGCTTCCTCTATTTTATTTTTATTTTTTGACAATACCTAATCAAGTTATTTTCTTTTCCGTCTCAAATATAACGCTATTGTTGTATAGTTTATTCATGAGGTAACTTGTCAATTCCAATAAGTGACTTATGTCCGTTTTAGCCCAAATATGCGTAGCATGATTAGGAGAAGATATACTTCATAATTGGGAAGCAAGGCTACAAGAATAGATTAACATTGTTTGGAGGTCCTTTTTTTATTTGAAGATCTAAAATGTAAGTCTTTAACCAAGCTTCATTGCAAATTTGTTTCATTCTGAACTAATAAGTTGGAATTGAAAACTTTGTCTCACACAAACTGCACAGCGGTAATAAAAACTATTTTGTATTTCTTCTTGTCTTTGATTTAATGATCTTGGCTCTATTGTTCTTATAGAGTTCCATCATCTTTACCTCAAAGTTTGGGTAGATTTGTATGTAATCAAAAGATTTGGGAGGCTTAGGTTTTGAAGATTTTAATGAAACCAACAATTTTATTGTCACAAAGCTATTGGACCAAATGGTTCATGAGCTTTAGTGTTTAAAGGGAAATATTTTTGGATTTTTTAGATCAACTTCCCCAGTCGTTTGCCGAAATTACATAATCCCCCTGAAAATCAAAAAATTACATTTAAGCCCTCAAAGTTGACACCATTAGCATTTTATTTGGATTAAGCCGTTAAGTTCATTGAAAATTTTTGAAAACCCGAAATTGCCCTTTTTATCTTCAACCCAAAAACTCACACTTACATTTGCTTTTGTTCGCATCCGGCAAAAGCTCCTCGGACATACTTTGCGTTCGTTGCCGGTGAAGTATTCTCTGTAGGCGACGAGCGAGAGATGAAGAAAGCGATCACCATCACCTAGACGAAAACATGGAGGAAAAGGATGAAGGAACCGAGAGGGAAGAAGTTCATTACAGCTAATGGGGTAACCATTACAGTACCTTGAGCTTCGATTCCAAATCCGACAACGAAGAGGACTAGAGAGACCGAGATGAGAGATTAGAGATTGGTTCTAGTTCGAATTTTGGATATTCATTTCACACTGAGACCACGGCGAAGCCGAATTATACACCAATGGGGAATTTTGAGAATCTGATGATGCTGGATCGTCAGTTAGTTGGAATGTTGGTGGCAGTGAAGAGATCTCAGACATGAAAAAGGGTCTTCCTTGTAATTCTGGCAGGTCGAGCTTAAGGGACTAAAAGGGTATGGAGTTGCCCAAAATGGATTTCACTTCCTTCAGCTTCTTTGCGTTTCTAGTGACGAAGGTTATCGAACGCGTCAATACGGCACCTGATGCCGCTGCCATCCTCACCGCCATCTCTCTCGTCCCGAGAGTCCTCTTAAGATCAGTAGATTCATTTGCTTTGCTTGATGAACCCTAAATTTAACTTACTCTTCAACTGTCTGAAACTTTGATCGAGCTGAGCTTTTCTCGTCTCTAGTAGTTCAGATACCGAATCACCAGCATTAGCAGCTTTCTCTAACTTTATGCTACTGAATATTAACATCAAAAGCATATAGAGAACTTTGAAAAAAAAGTTGTTTGACTCCTAAATAATGATGGAGAGTTCATATTCATACTCATGTATTTGCTTTTACTTAATGGAGCTTTTTGATACTAATTAAAAAAAAAAAAAAAAAAAAATCTACTGATCTGAAATTTGAGTTTTTTGTGATAGCCCAAGCATTAGAGAGGATCTGGACTTGGATCCGGAGATCCAGATCCCTATCGTTTCTTAGAGGGAAGCTTGAAGAAGATAAAGAAGAAGAATGGATTGATTTTGTCTTTTTACATTCTAAAACTAACACTAGTCTAACAGTGTCAACTTCGTGGGTTTAAATGTAATTTTTTTATTTTCAAGGGGGGATTATGTAATTTCAACAAATGACAAGCAAGGTTGATGTAAATCACCCAATATTTTTATATTAGGCCCTTTTAGGATACACAAGTAGAGGAAGTAATGTTTGGTTATTCGGAGCTTATTAGGTTAAAAGGAATGGTTTGTCAATGTGTCTGTTGGGCTCAGTTTACCTCATTATCCAAATTTCTTCAATTATTGATTACACCTTGTAAAAACTAATAAGGGAATAATTCATTATTATATTTTAGGAAAGATAATATTGTGTAATAAGAAAGATAATATTGTATCGTTGACGTATCGATATGTATAGATATTAGATAAGAAAGATGATTCCATCGAAAAAAAAGATTATGAAAGATAATATTGTATCAGGATAGTTTTACTATTTTTGTCTCAATTGTAACTTCTATTTAAACCCTCTAAGGGTTTATAGCAAAGCAATCAATTCAGCATCAATATTGTCTTCTTCTCAAGATTTCATGGTGTCAGAGTTACAAGGCAAAGGTCGATTCAACAGTCTGATTATCTCTCTTCATCAGTCTTCATTCTCCTCCTAACATCTTTTCCTCCTTCAAGTTTGATTATTATTATATATATATATATATATATATTTTTTCTTCATATGAGTTATTAAGTTCAATTTTGTTGCTTGTCGTAAACACCTTGTTTTGTCAACCCCAGAGGCTACTCTAACGGTGATGAGTACCCCTCAAGGAATGGAGATCTAGTATCTATAGATTTGGGAGCTTCTTCATACCTCTAAAAAAATACTTAAAAATACAATAAGAAGTGGCAAATAATCCTAAAAATTTTTTGGTATGTCTAAATGGTGGATTTTTTTGTCATATCCAAATTTGACATGAAAATATATCCAAATCTTTGCTGGGAGAAGATTCCAATTCAATCGAGTGAGACTTACACTGAAGACAGTCCTATTGTCCGGTCCAATTCAGTTGAGTGAGACTTGCATTAAAGACAATACTATTGTCCAGAACTATTTCTGATTTTGTTATATTAAATGTATTTAATAAGATAAGTTTAAAAAGTTACTATCATTGTTTGAAATTTTGGTTTTCCTCCCACAAGACTTGCTTTTCTATTTGATTGGATTTGTTTTTGGCAATGCACTTTCATATGTAGAATGTTTAGTCCTAATTTGAAAGTGGACAAGAGGTTAGAAAAGTATATACATAGTTAACAGTAACGGACCAAAGCTTTTGAATAGAAGTCACCCTCCTCCCATATGCCTGAGTGGATTCGAGGTTCTTTTTTTACACATGCACACCCAAGTTGTGTCGTGTTTTGAGTATTGACTAGGTGCAATAGTTATACATATATATATATATATATATATTTTTTTTTTATAACTTCGGCCCATTTTTCGAGTGATCACTTTATAATCTTTTTTGTTTAAGTGACACACGTTTGGGTTTGGTTTCAGGTCCGTATGGCAAAGACTTGTTAGTGATTTTACATAATGGATCTTGTCTCTTTATAGAGACATATCCATTTATACAAGTGCATTCATATCACTCAGGGTTAAAATCTTTTAGTCCATTCCATTGGAACCAAGAGTCACACCTATACCATGGACTTAGTGACACTTACATCTTAACACTTGGATTGAAATCTTTATCCAATGTATTGGAACCAGTGGACATCACATTCCATGGGGTGCCTCTTGAAGGGATTCATCCACCTCTATACATAGAGAAAGAGGGAGCCCCAAAATGTAATTGAACATTGGTGGTTTAAATTCATTTCTCACTCTCTCTATTTGTTATGCTGCCCATGTTATTGTAGAAACTATTTTTACCGATTACATTTACACTTGCATTTTGTGGTAAAGCACAAACTTTTTTACCATGAATGATGACAGACAACGAGGATGTAATTACTACTATTAGAAGGGAGCTTTTTTAAGAGAAAAATAAAGTTACCCACTTGTGTGCTATAGACACAGCAGATGTGAAAAGACTATGTTGCCCTCTGCCTCATGCCCTAAAGATGCCTCTCCGCTGCCTCTCAATGATTTGCGCATTGGTGCAGTTGTCACATGAGCAGGTAGTGTTCTCTTACCCATCTTCTTTATTAAAATAATTGTAAGGATAAAAAAGTTGAAATAAATAAAGGGAGAGGGCTTGGAAAAAGCGGCATAGGGAAGCTCACCAATGAAGTGTGACAAAATGCTATCATACATCTAAGTGATCAAATTTTGTGGATAGGTACATGCTAAGGTCCACAATTTACATGTCAAGTTTCTTTTTTGGTAAACCTAAATTAACCAAAGGAAAAAACAAAACTTCAAAAAATTTAATAAAATAAATGATAGAAGATGAACTGGATGGTTGTAAATACAAAGGCAAAATACCATTAATTTAAAGCACATGTCATTGAATGACTCCGAAATTCCCTTTACTCTTTCTTTGGGGAGGGGGGGTGTGTCCATTAATTGACTTCCTCAACCGAAACATGATCGTTTCATTAATTTAAAATGCCTTAATTAGTAAAGGAGCAAGATTTCCTTCATTTTTAGTGAAGAAAGAATCTCTTAATCTAAGGGTTTTGGTGACTGGATGGAACTCCTCTAATAGTGGGGAAGGTATTTTGGACTTCATACACCAGGGGACAAGGACAGTAAATAATCTCTTAATCCACAGTGGTCAGATAAAACTCCTAGAATAGTGCCAAAGGTATTTTAGACTTGTATAATATTGGACATGGGGTAAAACTGTAAAATGACATCCAATGGCTTTATTCTCTTCATCCGCAGAAGTAAAACTTTTACCATTAATATTACAAGATGGAAAAATGAAGTTAATATTTATATCAACCAACTAGGGATTAATATATTTCCGTGTTTCTTTCATGTCAAGGCACTAAGGCTGTATTTGGTAGTCATCTAGAAAAATGTTCTGTTATATGGGGAAAAAAAAAAAACGGAATAAAACATTTGCTGTCAACTTGGTGTTTTTTGATTTTTTTTTAGAAAAAAAAAATGTTAGAAATGCAAAATGATTGAAGGATGAAACCTTATTCCGTCATTTCGGTTTCATTCTAAATACAAAAAATGAACAACTAGGGTAATCGATTTTAAAACAGGTTCACCAAACACCATTTTTTTTTAAATGACATTTTAACATGAAAATTGAAAATTCTATTTTTGACACGAAACGTCGTTTCTAGAACTAAATGATTATCAAACAAAGCCTAAGGGTGTTAATAGGTACGGTTTGAGAATTTGGTATGGTTTCTGTTCAGTGCAAGAGATAGAAAGGAAAAACCAAAAACGTACTGTACCAAGAACATGAATGCATTTCTAACAACAAAATCATACCGCGCTTGTTCAATTTTAGTAAAAAAGTTATTGAGTTTCACAAACAGTTTATTATTTGGCTTTAATAAGCAAAAGCCAATAAGATTTTTGTTTGGTTTAAAAATGAAGATATAGAGATACATATATAATATATGAGATACGTCATATGGAAGAAAAATTGCTGGGTGCAACTGGGTCTTTTCACACCCAAATATGTTTGGGTGTAGATGTCGTAGATGGACATAGTTCTTTTCCCCATAATTATTATACATGTGCTTTCTTATTAAATTAACCATCACCAATACAATTGCCTCCCACTATTTCTTATTAAATTAACCACTTGAATCCAGATATTGTAATACATATATAATATGAGATATATATATATATAATATGGGTGAGAGAACGCTATTCAATAGCACACATGTACACTAATGCCCACAGCCAATGGGAGGATATGCTCAAGCATCTTTAGTGTGGGGCAGCGCTATCTTGGTGCAGGTATACACTATCATGTAGCATTCTTTCTTCTATAATATATATTGAGATACATAATATAATTGGGAAAAAGGTTTTTGTGGGGTAGTGTGGCCTCTGCGCCCAAACGCATGAGGGTGGTGGAAATGACTGGCCCATGCCCATAAAATGGAAAATGACATCTCTATGGATATTTCCTCGTACTCTTTCATTGGCCTCACCACAGATGGAGGAACCACACTCCCCACAAGAAACACTTACCCTATATAATTATTGGGAAAAAAATTCTCTAAGCAAAGTGGTAAGATGGAATCTCCCACAACCCTCTACTCCCTCACCTCATTGACCATCCCATTCCCGTAGCTGCATCACTGTCGTTCAGTCCATTTGGTGTTGCAACCCACTCTTTTCCATTGCCATTGCACTTTATCTTTCTCCCCTTCTCTCTCCTGCTCCCCATCTCAACACCCCTTTGACTACTATTCCATTTCCTGTCTAGTCTCCTTTCGTTTGCCTTCTTCCCATTCAGAGAGATTTTGACTCAAACCATGCTATAATGGAGAAAGAACATCATTTTCCATAATTTATTTTCGGGAATAGGCTAGGCATGTTAGCAGATTACCTAAGAATAAAGTATGCTGACATTTACTAGTTGCTAGATGATAAAGATGCGATATTTGCCATTGGATGCCTTCTTCCCATTTGGAGAGATTTTGACTCAAACCATGCTATAATGGAGAAAGAACATCATTTTCCATAATTTATTTTCAGGAATAGGCTAGGCATGTTAGCAGATTACCTAGGAATAAAGTATGCTGACATTTACTGGTTGCTAGATGATAAAGATGCGATATTTGCCATTGGATGAAAAATGGCAATATACACATTAATGATATGGGAATAAGCAATATACAATACGATGCTTAGTGTTTGACCTCTCTTCTTTTAGTCATATACACTGGTATGCTACAACTCTCTATCAGGCTGCAAGATGGCAGGGAAGTAGTAGGCAGCCATGGTGGAGGCTCCTTATTCTTGGGTTACCCACTAGCATGCCCAACCCTTGCCCGTTATTTTAATGTTTTGTTTATTCTTTTTCTATCAGAAGTGGATGAAATCAGGAAGAACCATCTTTGATATACTGTAAATTTCCATCTTAAAACACCAATCTGGTAAGAGGAGGAGATCACAAGTATATGAGGAAAGGAAATGTCCCACTTAGAACCGATGTGGGAATAATACAATTAACAAATTATGTAGCTCGAATTAGTTTGTAGATTTATCCAGCAAAAATAGGAAAGGTGAGAGAAATGACAACTTAAACCTAAACGAAGAATAGAGGGGTAAAGAAAAAAGAAGTTGCAGAGGCCAAAGAGAGAAAGAGAGATCAATGGCAGTGGAGAAGAGTGGGTTGCAACGCTAGATGGATGGTTAATGAGGTGAGGGAGACGAGGGGTGTGGGAAATTCCATCCTACACCACTTGTTCAGAGAACATTTTCCCATATTATTATGTGTATATTCTAAATTTGATTTGGGAATAGGCAATTCAGTACTATCCAGTTCATAACCAACAATTCTACCTTAGATACTGACACCGTACCATACCAAGGAAGGTATCTTTTCTAGATACCGAAAACCAATCCTTCTTCAATTCAATATGGTCTTATATGGCCTGTTTCAGTTCCTAATTGAACACTTGAAAGAGCATCTCAATGCGCCCACTACTGCAGGGTCTGGGAGGAGCAGGCCTTAAACCCACCACACAGGAGGGACTGTTTTCAAGTTTCAAACCCGCAATGGGCACTTGCAACCGTTAAATAGTTGGTGTTTTGAAAGGTTGGATAGCTTAATACAATAACGCAATCCATCTATCAGAAGTCTACGTCACATTTCCATTGTTTAGTTTCCCTAAAACCAAACCTCCCGAACTTCATGTCAGAATGGTAGGAAATTGCCAACCTTAAAATTCTTAGGTAGGGCAGGGACCTATTGCTGCTTAGATGGTAACGAAGCACCTCACTTGTGAATTGAGCCCAGTTGCTAAAGGTCTTGCTTCATCATCAATCCATTTAAGCAGTGGATCTCTCAAAAGAATGGGGGGAAAACAAAATCCCAGTACCCAAGGCTCCGCTAGCAAGGCTGGGCTGGGCTGGGCTGGGAGGGGCAAAATGTGCACAGCCTTACCCCTTGTCAATTAAGCCCAGTTGCTAAAGGCCTTGCTTCATCATCAATCCATTTAAGCAGTGGATGATGTCTCAACAGAATGGGGAAAACAAAATCTCAGTGCCCAAGGCTCTGCTAGCAGGTTTGGGAGGGGCAAAATATACAGAGCCTTACCCCTTGCTTCACAAGAGATGCTGGTTCCAAGTTTCGAACTTCAAACCAACATGTTGCAATAATGTAACTTAACCATTACGCCACAGGCTCACCCAATAATGGATGTCTCAACAGAGTGATCAATAAACAGCTTATGAACTTTCCACAGGTGTGAAAGAGAACAATGTACAAGTAAATCAGCAAGCAACAAGTGCATTTATTGCAGTGTCAACTACGTCTCAAAAGTATGATCTAGGAAGATATGATCATTACAGACTGAATCTGAGAATATTTGCTCTCATGCAAAACCTAGATTCCTGAGTTCTTAATAAGACACCAGTGGTCGTCACATTCCAGCCATATACAAATATGATAATCAATAGAGCATGAATCCCTTCGTAATACTCAAAATCATACTCATCAAATGATGAAAATTTGAGATATAGGGTTCATCTGTATATTTATGTACAGAGAATATCGAATAAAACATCTAAATCTGTTGTTGGGTGTGTCCAGGAAAATATATACTTAGGATTCATGGTTCAAGTGCACAGGTATGTGAAACCAATCATAGAATGGCACACCTACCACTTTCAGCTCGCCTTCGAAGATCCTCCAAACTCTGGTCTCTCTCCCTCTGGGCCCTCTCCAAACTCTCCCTGAGCTTAGAGATTTCATCATCTGATTTCTCTTGAGCAGCCTGTGCAATCTGTTCAGCCTTCATTCTAGCTGCTTGCTCTTCTACCAATTGTTGCTCAAGCCTCTGAGTGGTCTCTCTCAGCTTTGACTCAACCTAGATAGCAAGTAATTAACGAATTAACTGCTGGCAGTAAAACAATCAAATGTGTACAATCATTCTTTATTGATCAATTAACTCCAGCATAAACAACGCCATGCAATGACAAATTTGAACCAGACATTTTCATTTCTGCATTCTCTAATCTTTAATAATCTAAACTCAATAAAGTTAAAGAGGCTCCTCCATTCAACCACCACCACCATAATCTTATCCCAACTAAATGGGGTCGACTACATGGATCCGATATCATCAAAAATAGTAGTAGACAAAAGAATAAAAATAAGTCCCAAATGGAAGTAAACAGTAGTCAAAGCAGCATCCCATAAATGTCCCCCACAAGGAGTAGGCTACACGGGTCCTTGTCCTCCATACAACTCCATCCACGGTCATACTAGAATCAAGCCCTACCATATGCATATCTTTTCTAACGAGACTCTTTCATTGTTGGTTATTAATTGGATATATAACATTGTTACCAAAAAAAAAAATGGATATATAACACCAAAAACTTACAAATATGATGTGCTCAAGTAGAATGTAAAGGCAAAAGGTTCAAAGCATACCATCTCGGTTATTCGCTTGAGTTGCTCCTCATATGACTTATTCATGTGTTCCTTCAGTTCCGACATTTCCTTTTTGGTGTACCCCTCTAACGACTTAACCTCTTGTTGTTGACGCAACTTCATAGCCCCTTTCTACCAAACAAACATGGGGATTGTTAAATACTTAAATTACCATAAATAAAAAAAGTGCCAAGAAAAAAGGACCAGGGAGAATAGCATATTCACCCTCAATTCAACAAAGAACTCATCAGAATAGGGTTGTCCACCATTCTCTGCAATGACAATGTTCACAAGGGACAGCAGTTGCTTGACCTGTTGAACCTGCTTACTTTTATTCTGTGTCTTGTTATCGAAAAGTACAACTCGATTTCTACACAGGCGGAGAATTTCCTGTATCCACATCAAACAAGATTAAAATTAAAAAGCAAATTAGCTTTATTAAATTACAATGAACTCTATGACTCAAGTGAACAAAGGCGAACTAGTCATTCAACACTGGAGATATTCAGTAGACAAAGATGTGTTTAAACTGATTAAAAAAGAACTAGATAAGGACATCTATTAAGAAACATTACATGCTCATCTTCATGGTAGGATAGCTAGTGCCTGTGACATGCTGCATTAATGTGTGTGGAACTAAATTTATTTCGCATAAAAGGGTGTTCCCTCCTACTCAAAGGCAAATCAAGGTGCCATATTCTTTTGGACGCGGGAAAAGGCATGTAACGAGTCCATCACCCTCAGGTGATAAATAATCAACAACCTATAGGCCTAAAAAATACTGCTTGGGAAAATCATTGGGGATCTCATTGGCTGATGTAGGCCTACAGTGGAATCAAGTGTTCATCAAAGAAGCCAATGACTGTCCACACCTACTGAAACACCATAACTGCGAAGGCCACTAACTTGTCTTAGCATCCAACCAATAATATTGGAAGAATTACCAGCCACCACAATCTGAGTAAATCTACCATGCATCGAGTCCTTGATTCTCATGCCAATGACCTTTACTTCAAAACAATACGATGATATGGGGACGGGGCTGACACGGGATCTCACCAAGCAGAAATGGTAAAATATGTGAAGTAGAATGTTGTTTGGTTTCTTTATTAGAAAATTTTCAGTTTCTTTATTAGAAATTTTCAGAAGTTTTAGTGTTGGAACTGTATGTTACTATGAAAAGAGTGTACCCAGAGCACGAGGCTCCCACCACGGCAGGGTCTAGGGATGGTCATATAGTACGCAGCCTTAGCCCTGCTTCGTGGAGAGGCTGTGATGGAGACATCAAAGTGTACAGATGCAAGAAGAAGAAGAAACAGCCATCTTTGTGGCTGGAAGAATAGAAAGAAGAAGAAGAAAGAAGAAGAAGAAAAAGGAGGAAGAAAGGAAGGCTCGATCCAGCTATTCCAACGCTGGATCGAGTCCCTCTCTCTTTCCAGATTTCAGCAAATCTTGTGGGCCCCATTAGTTGTTAGTTTAGTAGTTTATTTGTAGAATATTCTTTTCCTTGTTAGTCTTTTAATTAATTAGGAAACTACTTATTTAGTTGTTAGTTTTTAGGAAGTCTTTATTTACTTGCCAATTGGCTCTTTTTATTTTTAACAACTAAGTTAATATTTATGTAGTGGCCTAGGCCACGGTTCAAACAATGAATGAATGAAGATTGTTGAAAACAAAAAGAACAGCCCCAATCCCCCCACGATTTCCCTCTCTTCCTCAATCTCGTCTCTCTCTTTTTCTCTCTCCGTCTCGATCTTCTCTCCCTTTCACGACTTTCTCTCTGTTCTCAGCTTTCATCTCCCTCTTTTGCTGTTCTGTTTCTCTCTGTTGCTGCTACACTGTTGCAACCTTTGTTCACAGTAACTGAAGGTCTCCTCCATCGAATAGACCCCACCTGGGTTGCTGCTGGTATCCTCATCACTAACTGGGTTGCTGTTGAACACTACACCATCGAGCTGGACTTCTCTCTTTTGTCAAATAAGGTGGGTTGCACCTCTGTTTTTTGGAAGACTTCGGCCTCTTCTTTTCTCGTCAGACCAGGACAGCAACAAGGTAAGTAATCAAACTAAACCCCTCCACCTCTATTAATCCATGTTATATGTTGCAGCCCATTAGCATTGAAACCAGCCCTTGCCCCCTCGTTTATGCCTAAGTTACCTACTGTTTTAAGGCTTTTTTTTTTCACCGTTATACCTCTAAAACCCTTGCTGAGTTTCTATTTTAGTTGGCTAATAGAGGACATTGGTTGTTTGCATATCTTATTTGGTGTCTAGATTGATTTGTGCTGAACCTAACACTCGCATGACGTTTGTTCCCTTCCCCATGTCCCCACTTGAAGCTTTAGTAAGTTATTATGTGTTTTTCTGCTTAAATTGATATTGCTCCTGGCTACATGTTGATTTGTCTTTATTTATTGCATGTTGAATCTTGTTTTGTTGAGCATACCTAAATCCCAACCTAATCCCAAGACCCCCCCTTAAGTTTGTCTTACCTTAATTGAGTCACTTTTGTAGGGACCCTAGTCTTCTAGGAAATCCCCTACATCAGGCTGTTCCTGACTCGAACTCGCGACCACTAAGTCACAATGGAGCAACCTTACCGTTGTGCCATGATCAACCCTCTTGGAACTGTATATTACTATATTGTGTGGAAATTATTTATCAAATCTAGTGGAATTCTGCAATAATGCAGAACCAGAAAACATGGTGGGTACACTATGGTGCTTCTGTTCCCTTATTGTATTTGGATGTAATATTACTCATAATATCTGTCAAAAAAAAAGTATATATATATATATATATATATAACATAAGAATCAATAGGGGTATGAAATAAAAAATTGTTGTCTTCAAACTCCTTCCATCCTCCAAGGAAGTGGCCTCTTTTTTTCCTTCTACTTTTTCGGTTGTTGGGGAGGGGGGAGAGAATGCCAAGATTGCCTTTTCCACTTACAGGGGCAAAAACTACACATCCACTCACCCTAAAAGATGAGAAAAACAAACCAGAATCCACAGGAGGTTTTTTATTTTTTATTCAAGTTGCAAAGGCTGCCTGGAAACCAAAACCACAGCCTCAGTATGTAAGGTACACTGTTCCCAAAATAAATATGAATAATTCATCACAAAATTCCGGACCACATAAAATTCAAATAATTCATATAAATATTAGAAAAAATAGATCTTTAAGTATAAGTGAGTTTCTAAAACCCAAATATGAATCTAAACAATCTTTATTGTTATTTGATCTTCTTTTTTTTTTTTTTTTGGGGGGGGGGGAACAAGAGTAGCTAAAATTGAAGCTAAACCAAGCTGGAATTTGACCAAGGCTGTCAAATTCACATTAAATTAAAATATTTAATAAAATATAAAATATTAAAAACTTACAAGTACTATACAATTCAGGTCAACTATACAATAGTATAGATAAATTAGAAAAAATAGACAACTTCAAAAAAAAATGAAAAAACAAAAAGAGGGAATAAGAAATTAGTGGCAAAAACAAACCAATTGAGGACAAAAGCCTAGACCTCTGTAACCTAACCAATATTTAGAATTATAGAGCACGATTTATTTACCCAGATAGAACAAGTCCTTGAGGCTGCAATGGTTGAACAAAAAGAGATTATGCTTTGTTTGCTAGAATAGAGCAACCCAACCACAGTAGCTCACAATGGAGCAAGGTGCAGAAAAAGTAAAAGGTGAAAAAAGGTACACATCCCGGTGATATAACAATAACTCCTTGAAATGTGAATAGTTTTTAGAAAAGGTCAACCTTTGTGGGGTGGAGGAAGCAATTTGTAAAACCAACCATACAACAAGTAGACCAGCACAGATGCTTAATCAAAGATATAATGGAATAAGTACCAATATACACCTGCAAACCATTTCAAATGCAAGACAATCTATAATAGTTTAAGAAGATTAAAATGTACAAGATAATGTTGCACACATACGGGTGGCAATAGATATCCTTTTACCCATCTACCCACCTTAGCACCTACTTCAGAGTTCAGATGGCAAACGTAAGGATTCCTTACCCAATAACAAAAAATGAGAAGGGTAAGGAAGTCTAACATACCCAGCTAAAATGGTAAAATCCCCACTTGCCAGTTTACCGACCTAGGTAAGGGTAATTAAGTAACTCACATGTTAAATGTCACACCCTATATACATCCCATCTAACCTACTTATGGTCCCTTTCCATTAGCCAAATACCAAAATCCCAAATGTCTAAAGTCTAAGAGAAAGTTTCAATCCCTAATTCCCTTCCCTAGATACTTTACCTACCAGGTAATGAGACTTTTACCCTTTTCCTATCCAGCAAGGATAAGGGCAAATCCTTATCCAACCCTACAGGGCTAGGGCGAAGACCCTCCACATCCCTTAGAGACGAAGGAGAGGCCATAACCTGACCTACCATACTCATTGCCAGCCCTAGTAAGTAGTATAACATTTCTAGAATACTAAGGTTCATACTACACAAGTAATTGGCTATACCCCTAATACATTCCTTAGAGGAAAGTATAACATAATGATACAGGAAGGCCACAAGAAAACCAACACCAGTAGGTGATTGCTCCAAAAAACATCTCATAACATATCAAGGACATCTGCCATGTTACTTTGCCGACAAAGGAGTGAGTATTCAATAGAGATAATACAGATCCAAGAGAGAATCATAAAGCCAACAGGAAGAAATTATATGTGTTACGAAACCAAGATCTATAACCAGTAACTTGAAAGAGTAAGAGAAGAGAGAAAGAGATTAAGAGAGAAGAAGAGAAGAGAGACTGCAAGAGGGGAGCAGCCGATTGTAATCTCAGTCCCCCCCTACCATCAATATTTATTAACTCCAAAAGAAGTACAATCAAACTAGGAAACTAAGTCCTTGTGCCACAAGCAAGATAAAAGAGGAAGTCTATCCTATTTAGTAAGTAGAGATCTATCCTAACTAGGGAAAGAAATAAACTAAAGCAGGAAGGTAAAACTCATCCACGATAGGGACACTCCCCATATCGTGGTACATATTTTAACAATATGAACACAACCCAACAAACTAAGATTCGGGTAAATTGTTGGGCATTAGCAAGAGTAAGGAGAAGGGGGGCCACTGAGAAAAATTAATTTAAACCTCAATATGAAGAGGGAAGCAATTTGTATGATTCGATTTTTTCGGTACGGAATCCATCACTAATTAAAATAATCATTTGGACAGCAAAGAGGTCAATAATCCAACTGACTAATAAAGAAGTTGTTAAAAATTAAAGAACAATAAGCAGAATCAGATAATAGTGATCTTAAGGAAATCAAAGATGGTCTGATCAGATAATCTAATCCATAAATCAAGGATGTGCTGAAGCAGTAATAAGATTCAACAGGCTTTTGTTTGGCTGCAGTTGATGGAGAAGAATATTTCTTGCTCTGTTCACTTTGCTGAAGCCTCAGCAGTTTTAGCCTGTATCCATCTGGCAATCAAGATGAATTTGAAGAATCATAGATGAATCATGTTCCAGTGAACTCATCCAAATTTTGATTTCTCAATTCTCATCACCTCATGCTCCCTCTCCTTAGGAGTGATTTTTTTTTTTTTTTTTTGGAGGCATTTTTTTCTAGGCATAAGTGTATAGTACTGTACTTCGATTCTATTTTGTTCAGCCACTGTACAAAAGCAGCCAATGGGGTGGCTCGTTCTTTAGTTTCTTAACGCGGTGTGCATCATTTTTTGTAATGGTAAATCAGTGGGTTCCCCCCCCCCCTTTCAAAACATCTTTCGGGATGTTCTGCACACGGACCAGAACAGTTTGGCTGTTGGGTGATTTCACTTTGGAACTTCAGTTTATTTTAACAAAAAAAGCAAAAGAGAAGAAGGAAAGCTACTTTGTCTACGACCCAGTTATACAGGACGTCATAAATTGAAGTCAAGTTACAGTACAAGTGTCTGGGACATCCAAGCTGAGATACGTAGATCAGTTTTAACCCAAGTAATACGGTAAGCTGACTCTTAGGTGTATTTTATACCAAGATTAACCCTTGAAAATACCTAAATGAATCCATCGTGTTAATATGATCCTAACACTAGTTTCCCTAGTTCATGCCCCTAAACCCATAGCAATCCTACTTCCAACCACAGTTAAATTACCCGAGGACAAACTCCCAAATTGTTGCATATTCCATTAGTTTCTTGGCCATGAGAAGCAATGCATTCTTTAGTGGATTTAAGAAGACATCAATATTCTTCACTTTTTCCAGCATACTGAGTTTCTTCTTCCTGGTAACGAATTATTTATTCATCCAAAAAAAAAGTCCAGCAGCAAACCTGCTTTCCTGAATTTTCTACATGGTAGGTCCCATCCACCGTGATATCAGGTATGTATGACTTGATAAGATACATTTCTTTCCAAACATTCTAGCATGCAAATTTCTGTTTCTCATTTAGATAAGAATAAAAAAAATAAGCTCACTTAGAGAATTAAACATGCTTACGATATGCAAGATAACAGCATACTTACAACTCGCCACAAGGGAATGGGAAAGAGAAAAGTTAAGAATCCAACAGCTGTTATTATCAACTAGCAATAATTTATGTGGCAATCTGAAACCCCTAAAATATACAAAACCAAAACTTGCAAAAATACAGCTAGATATCAATCAATATCAAATGCAGGAACAGGTAATAATTTTCTTGCAGGTAACTGAAGAATGTCTAACAGTAAAAACTTTGATAGCAAATGGGATTGACTGTCAGACAGCCTCATACAATGACAACTCCTCAAAATAATAAAACAGATTTTCAGGCACAGAAAGGCTATTCCAAACATGAAACTCAACCTGAAATGACTCGGGAAAGTCCCGACTCAGATAATCTTCAAAAGTATCATCATCATCAAATTCATCCCCACCAGTAAAAACTATAATCATGTAGTCTGTAATTTTCTCTCCAAAGAAAGACTGCAAGCTATGAATTGCAGCTTCTTCTTCTTTTGAGAAACGGTTTCTGACTGAGAAAACAACAATAATTGCATGAATTCCATCTTTAGCCAGATTAATACAATTCACGATCTCCTTGCCAATATAGTCGGGTGCAACAGAAGAATCAAATAGTCCTGAAAAGAGATTTTTTTATTAGATTGTCTATAATAAAGAAAACCTAAGAAACCAGAAACTTACTAGATAAGAACCAAGGGTCGATGGCACAAAGATGGCAAGAAAATTACTACAGTTACATACTCCCATGATTTTAAAAAAGGAAAATAACAAAGGGAGATTTTTAAAAAAGGATTTCTGTATTTTACTTTTGATTACATACTATATCTCTGAAGGGGAAGGTAGAAAAGAATAGACAAAAAGAGAGAGTCCCAACAAAAGTTCTACAGAAAAAATCCTAACAAATTTAGAGAACATTCCTTATAGGAGAAAGAGGTCCTTTTATATAGCTATCAGCAGGCAAATCAACCAAATTTCATTGACACATCTAGGAGGTTGCGAGTGAAAAAAAAATGCAAGCATCTTTGTGAAATCAAAGAAACAAAAACAGAAAATGAAAGCATCACAACTATTCTAATATTGAACAAAAATATACCCACCAGGAGTGTCAATAACATTGATGACTTGGCCATCACTCATTACAGTACTTTGCATTTCACAAGAGCTTGTAACTCCAGCAGGACTCCTCATTGACTTAAAAGCCTTCTTCCTTCCAAGAATGCTATTTCCGGTTGCACTTTTCCCATTGCCAGTACGTCCAACTAAAACAACTGTTTTAACCTCATTAAACGAGCCAGCCAACTCCCAGTCATCATCTATCAAACTTCCACCCATTGTTTCCAAAACAGAATTATCTGCAACAGAAAACATTATTACATATCAATACAAATAAGTGAATAACATAAGAATATTGAAAATATGCCATCAAACATTCCAAACCTCATTTTTTCATATATTTCATAAAGTAACAGTCACTTAAACATGAACATATGGATTTTAACAGTAAGACATAGGCACTCTAATGCAGGTGCACAATTGTGGACTGATTCATACCCATTTGGGTATCCAGACAGAGATGAACCAGATACATATTTGAGTTATTGATCTAGTAGGATTTAATAGTTTATGTTATTTATAAGAATAGCATCTTTAGTTTATTTTATTCTGTTTATTTTAGGAAGTTAAATACATAGGACTAGAGTTGGCTTACTCGTTTCCAAATCTGAATTTATTCCTTAGTAGAGTAGGTTCCTATTTGATTTCTATTTTGAGATGGTTTTGTCACCTATAAGTATGTGGACAGCATAGAAAAGATGAATTGAATTGAGGGTTTGAGAGCATGCGAGCTAGTGTGTGCTTGTGAGAGATTCTCTCTCCCCTCCCCCTTTCTTTTTTCTCTTGTGTGATTCCTCTCCATCCCCTGCAACTCTGAGACATCACAGGGATTGTTTCTCTTTCCCTAACGGCCGTCCACCACCCTCACCTCAAACTCACCCACTAGATTTACCTAATATTATTTGTGAAAAAATAAAAAAAATCACTTGAACATCCACCTTTCACCAAACTAAAAAATACACCATCCAGCTACTTTCATGGAACAAAAGGAATCATATACATGGGCCCTTCATCAATTTGGTGAATCAGTACCATGGTTTGAGGTTTTACGAAATGTTGGCAAGTTTCGGTGAAACATTTCAGTTTCGCAAGGCCTTGAAACAAAATGGCATTCGAAATACAAATCATACAAAGTTTCGACCAAAATTTCAGTCTTATGAACAGTTTCGCCAAAATTTCAGTTGAAAGTCATAATTGTTCCAAACCAATGTTAAAGCCTTGAAACAAAATGGCATTCGAAATACAAATCTTACAAAGTTTCGACCAAAATTTCGGTCTTATGAACAGTTTCACCAAAATGTCGGTTGAAAGTCATAATTGTTCCAAACCAATGTCATAAATTCACTATTCCACATGATTTCGTGAGTTCTTCTAGGTTTTGACAAAAAAACCTTGAAAACTCCATTTTTCTTACTCTTTTAAACAATCGCGTCGTACAAGCTTGGAACTAGTGCATGTGCAGTAGAAGCGACGATTAGCTAGGTTGTTAGAAGATTTGTGCAAGATCCAAATTTGGAGGTATATCACTTTTCCCAAAAACTAAGTTTTACCAAAAAACAAAAAAAAAACAAAAATATTAGGTGGTTGTCGTTCAATTTTTTATATGTCAACACACTGTAGACCGGTAAAAGACAAGAAAAAGTATAGAGATAGCATGGAGGCATGGATACTGTGAAGATCATAGTTATCAAGGCAACGCTTAGGCATCAAGGCGGCTCAATCTGGTTTGGCACCTTGGTCACCTAGGCAATGCCCAAACACCTTTTTGGTGCTACCTTGATTTTTTATACCATCCATCACCTTAACGCCTTGATAAACTTGATCAGGATAGCTCAACAGTTGAGGGTTTATTTGGAGATAGCATGGGCTGCCTATAGGAAACGACAAGAAAATGTCTCAGCGTAATTATTGTCACAAGACACTAAATTTAAGAGGGGCCACTAGACGGAAGTAGCATCTGGCTGGTGGCTACAAGGATGTGGCCAAATGCACCAAGGCTCCGTATAAGGTACAACAGGTCATGGCTAATGGTAAGACTAGAATCACAAGTGGTCCTAATCCCAAGCAAGATCTGAAAATCTGGCCGAATAGAGAGAAATTCGAGAACTCATAAACCATGGCTCAGATGCAAGGTTCGAAATTTCGTTTCGTTTTGGTGGGTTCAGAAACTGAAATTTGTTTTGTTTCGGCGAAATTTCGGCCAAAATGGTGTTTTTTTTTTTTTTTTTTTTCCGATTAACCGTTTCGGTGGTCAAACGGCCATATTTTAACCTGAAACTTGGTGGGTAACTTATTTTAAGGTTAAAAAACATGCTTAGAACATAAAAATGCAAAAATATTAGGACATGATATAATTTTAGAGTTGCACCTTTGTTTGGCAGCAACCGTCGAACTGTTTTGAAAATTTTACTTGGTTTTGGAGAAAGAACTTTACCTTTCCTAAGCTAGGTCAGCCTGGGTTTTCACTATTGTCTACTGCTACTCATAGAAGGACCTTCTGTTCACCATATTTGGAGGACCTGTTGTGGTTATTACACCTCACCTTTGATCAGGCTTGAGGCTCACTGGAGACTTGGCTAGTGAGGACCCCTATCTTCTCATATTCAGCCATGTTTTCTAAGTTTGGTCTATTTCTTTGTTGGTCAGATGACGTAATCTTATGAATTTGGTTTGAAGTGTTTAATCAACTGGGACTGCTCATGTTAGTGAACCAGCCTTTACATTAAGTGGTATTAGAGCTATCTATGTCTTGAACAGACTCCAAACAATACTCCATCGAAGATGTGATGAAGTCACTTCAACGGGTTACTAAGAGAATGGACACCATGGATTAAAAGATTGAGACAATTAGAGAGGCTACAGTTGCCCAATCAACCGCTCAAACTACGTTGAATACTAACCCAAATGCTTACAGAAGGTTCCCATTCCCAACACGAAGGAAGTATCAACCTATACGTATGTTGTTGGCCAGCTTTTGTGACTCCATCGGTGGAAAACTTGATTCAGCATCAACAACATTCTAATGGTTTTGATCCAATCAGGCACTCATTTCATACTAGGAGTCTAAGACTATAGGATGAGCATAAGGGTGACTCATTACCTATATTGTATTATAGCTGACTCGGAATCTCAAGTATATTTGACTCTTTTCTTTATAACAAAGCATGTATGAACTATGATTTATGAAATGGTTTATATTTGAAGTTGAATCATTCCTAATACATTTTTAAGTTGTTTTACTTTAATTATATGTTCTAGTACTAAAGAATGCTTAGAATAGTCAATATTAGAGAATGTATATAGCTTACACAAGTAACCTAGGGTTTGAATTCAAATACCATTTTTGGCATATTTTTTTAAATCTAAAGGTTCCACTATGTTTAGAGGACCTAAAATAGCATGTCCTAGAAGTTTCAGAATCTAATTTGGCCTTTTGTCCCCCCAAAACCGAACATCGAAACTTGCAGAAAAAAATGTACAGGTTTTGTCCGAAATTTAAGTTTCCAAAACCTTGATCAGTTTTTAAAAGAAATAAGACATGAGCACTCCATCAATTCAGTGAATCAGTACTCAAAATACTCTCACATGCATCATGCGCAGGGAACAGACGTTGTTGTTCCATTAGAGATTTACCAATATGTAGGTGTCTCGGCATCCCACAGTGATCAAAAGAGCATAGATATGGAAGACCCGAGGTAGAACATCCTAAATCAACCATAAACCCAATAGCCGACTCATAATAAACCGAGTCACTGATTCACAACATGGGAAGGTATTCCAAGTCTTGATCTTCAAAACATAACTTCAAATTTAAAATGAAAACCAAAAGGAACCTATAAGCTGCTGTTAGAAATCACAAATCTCCAATCTCTTCATAAAATTTTCACTGTTAGACAATTTTTTTTGATACAGTTATGATTATAATTTTTCTTGATACAGTTATGATTATATTGCATGTAATTATCAGATAAAATGACACCCAAGGGATGCTGCAGCCAGAGTTCAGCTGATCATAACTAGACAAAACCTCCCTTCTTAATAAAGAACCACCCTTCTCTTCCCCACCCCCAACCCAAAAGAAATCTCGAACAAATAAAGCATTTTAGTAATTCACTGACCCCCCA
>NW_024868614.1:30097-35917 GCF_013358625.1 Macadamia integrifolia | reverse complement strand
CACGGGATGGTGAAAATCCTAATACCGCATGCTCCTATATGACAATAATACGATTGCATAGTGCCACCGTGTCCCATTCCACGGGCCACCAATGCATTCGTTTCCAAGCTGACTACGGCATCTAGTCTATCAATGCATTATGCACCATGATGTCCACATTCAACATATAAACATCTCATTCAATTGGCATTTGAAAAGTAAACATAGCACATATGCACATCAATGTGTGGAATGACTAATCTATATAGCATATTCATTATGACATGACTAGATTAGATATAATTAAATGAATGCCAAACAAATGCCTTGAAACAAGGCCAAACGTCCTCTCCCCACTTACCTGTAGCGTACAAGGATTCCCGTTCGGTACGGGTGAGATCTGGTGCGAATCGGGTCGGATTTGGTGAACCTAACATAATTGAGCAGGGTTAGAACTTCACCATTTTAGGATCAAAATTAATGAAATACGATGACAAAATCGTGCTTAGAACGTCAAAAGAAGGTCACACGTCCGATTTGGGTTCGATCCGACATAAGGATCACCTTCTGGCCACACAGGTGGGTCAGATAGGTGGGCTGTCTGGCCCACCGGTCCTACCCGCCGGTCTGGGTAGGGGCCCGCCGGTTGTACCCACCGGTCCTACCCGCCGGTTGGGCCAGAAGGTCCCTGCCCTCTCAGGTGGGTGCCACAGGCGGGTAGGGGCCCACCGGTGCTACCCACCGGTCTTGGCGGAAAAGACACTGTTTCTTCCCCATTTTCTCCATTCTTTGGGGAATCAAATGGGGCTTTTCCCCACCCATTCTTCACACCTTCAAGGTCCTATAGGATGGTTCTAACCTAGATCTAGGTTAGATTCAAGTGATGTGAAACCATCTTACCTTCTTTACTCAAGAACGACTTCAACCCTCCAAATCACTTCAAACTCACAATGCTTCTTCTACCTTGTCAATATCTCTTCAAATCCTTCAAGATCAACACATAAATCATCTATTAAACCTTAGATTCATCATTTCAAAGGAGATTTATAAGATCTCAAGAAACCATACTCGAATCAAGGGTTTTAAAGCTTGGACATGGTGAATGTTCACAAAACCCAACTTTGCTTACCTCTAACTGTAGATCTAGAGTTGAAGATCACTCTCCCGGCGCTGGAATGGAAAGATCGAGCTTCGGCGCCGCTAAAATCCCTATTTTCTTCCTCTTCCTTCTCTTCCTTTCTTCTTCCCTTTCTTTTCTCTCTCCTCTTTACTCTTCTCACCAACGTACGGGGGTAATAAATGGAAAGAAGAGAAAATCATAAAGCTTTATAAATAATTCCTAATAAGTGAACAGTGCACATAGATGGGTCACTCAGGTGGGTGGGCGTACCCACCTGTCCTACCCACCTGAGGGCCAAAACTTGGGATTTTGATCGGGTTCAGGCCTCGGCGCGAACCCCACCCCAGGCATACGATGTAGCATACGTATATACCTTAAAATACGGATATAATACATGTTTTATCCGTACATGGCCTTATGGTAGGTGCATGTACACGGCTTGGGCACTCCCGTCTCTTCTGGCACTGGCTGGGTCTTGTCGGGCCAGCCGGTGTTTAAGGTCACCCGTGCCATCATAGCCCATAAGGAACCCGCTCTAATTTCCTCTGGCTCAGTTCCTGCATGGTTAAACCGGTTCAACCGCGAAATCAGACCGGGTTTAAGAAGCGGGGTATTACAAGCGCAGTCTCCCATAATCTCTCTCTGCTCCCTATGTGAAATGACCTATAAAGGCAAATGATAGAAACATACTATTGGAGGCGCGGGTGGAGGCTGCGCTCCTCACAAAGAACACTATCCCCTGATATACTTAAAAAAGATGTGTATTGCAAAATTACCCAAAGCAATTGTTTCTACTAGGGGTGAAAGTTTGGCCCTGACAACCCAAACCAGCCTTGGCCCGCCTTGAGCCCGAAAAAGGTTTGGGCCAAGTTTTTTGACCCTGAGGGCGGGTTAGGCTTGAAAAACCCCAACCCTGGGTCAGGGTTGGATTGGGTTAGGGTTGAGGCCTCAACCCAACCCAACCTAGCCCAAAATTTAACCGTGCATCTTTATAATAGAAATTAGGGCTCTAATAGGTATTTTATTTTTCTATATTTTTTTAATATATGAAACATGAATGGAAAAAACATGTCAATCAAGGTTAATCCAAACATTATAGAAGCCAAGGTCAACCCAACCCAAGCCAACCCGACCCAACCCAGCACTGATAGGGTTAATTAGGGCCGGGTTGGGTTGGTATGAACCCGGCAGGATTGGGCCTAAACATGAACCCAACAGGATTGGGTTGGGGTTGGGTTGAATTTTGAGAACCTAGGGTTGGGTTAGGGTTTTAAGAAACCCAGCCCTGTTTCACCCCTAGTATCTACTATCTCACCCATGTATGATTGTATGATATTTTACAATTGTGCCCCCTCTTTCCTCTCTCATTCTCTCCTCCCTCTCCCCATTACTGCACCGATTAAGGAGTGGGAGCAAGCAACCTTGGAGTAGAACTTCCAATATCAACTTACATAGGTTGGGGATGGAGGAGTTGAGATTGGAAGCAAGAAGGTCGGAGTCAATGGTGATGTTGGAGAATTGAAAGCTCTATTCCGATCTTTTATTATGGTCATTGTAGTTATGTTCAACAATGGATTCATAGCCATGAATTGGCCTTCATATGCAAGGGATGGGGACAAATTGTTTTGAAGTACCAAATTGCATTAAAAAAAGTTTTTTTCTAATACAAACCTTCAGAGAGCTCAACCCTGTAAACCGGCTTATAATCTGAGGGAATCCAAGATCATATTAGCCCACCGCATATCCCTTCTGTAATCATTGTGATCATAACGATCCATTTTATATGGGATCAGGCCCCATATTTTTTTTTTGTTAACCAAGCTGTCCATGCCAACTTACGAGTACCTCGATTAATCTTCGGGGAGACTAGCACAGCAACCCACCGCCACGGTGATCAGCCCCCATATAACTAATATAGAATTGCAACATGCCACCATGCTTCTAAACTGACGTACACAGCGACCCACTCTAGTTAGGTAGCCATTTCTAAGTGGCTCCATCCTGCTCCAGGGTTTGTGCCTAACAGCAGATAGCCCATAGTAAGCAATAACAAAAATCACAAAAAAATGAAAAATGGATGGTACGAGTGTTAAACGTTGAAAACTTCGAACAATATAGTAAAAAAACAATGAATAGCAAAAACTAGAAAAGGAACATATGAGTTTTAAACATGTAGATTTAAAAAACAAGAAGGGCAATACAATCATATAATTTGAGAAATTATTATCTAACTACTTGTATTTAATGTTCAAAACAACTATGACATCCAATATTAATTCACATATATTTCTTTTTTTGGGTAACAAACTCACATATATTTCACAACCCATTATAAGTTCCAACACATATAATCCAATATCAATTCCAAATTCATACACCATAACATTATATATATATATATATATATAGTCACACTAACTACATCCAGTAACAAGGGCTTTCTTCAAAGTTAATCTATTTTCACGAATGGGAAGAACCTGAGAGACTGAGACCACAATGTTCAATCCAACTAAAATTTCCATCACATATGAACCAGAAGCAGTAAAATCTGGTTTCTAAGCGAATATCTCGATCCAGAAATGCTTCAACTATGAATCAATCTGAAAATGCAGGCTTCTACACAGTAGAGAAAAAGCATGCAAATACGCAATAATCAAAGAAGAAAGTAAGAAAGCACTTTTCTTTGTGATTTTCAGTGATTTTTTAAAAACACTGAAATAAAGAAAAAATGGAAGAAGAAGCATTAAAGCTTTGGTTCCACCATGAAGAAAAAAACCAGATTCTGAAGAGGAAACCCAAAAATACCAGGAAAAAAGGAAAAGCGGTATTTATAGGAGAAGAGTAAGAGAGATTCTGAGGCTAAAAACCGACGATTTTGTTGGAAACCTAATACTTAATAATTATAATTAACTATTACTCCCCTTTCTCCTCCACGTTCAGGGAGAAGGAGTTATAAAGAGTTTATTATTAATTTTGATCATCTTCCATTTTGAGGGGTGAGAAGATAAGTGAGTTTTTTTTTAAAATAATTATAGAGATTTAAATAGAGAGAGAGAGAGAGAGAGAGAGAGAGAGAGAGATAATTATTATTAAGAATTACTTACCAAAGACAGTGAGAGGATGAGTGGCGTTTTTTTTTTATAAGTATATCTCTCTCCATATTTATCTTTTTAATACATCCATAATTGTTCATTCCCTCCCCATTCTCCATAATTCTCTCTATTTCCTCTATACTCTCTCCCTTTCTCCTCCACGTTTAGAGAGAGAGAGAATTATAGTGAGTTTATTATTATTAATAATAATTATAGTGAATTATATAATTATTATTTGTTTCATCTTCCATTTTGAGGGGTTTTTTTGTCATTTGGAGATTTTTTTTTTTAGTGTTTTTTGGTCATTTGGAAATTTTTTTGAGTAGATGTCAATGGTTTTTTGGTTTTTTTGAAAAAGTATACCAAAGAAGAGGAATACGTACTTTTATATAATAGTCTGATATATATATATATATATATATATGTTCAGAGTCTTGTTGAATAATGTGGCTTGCCTATGATGTTCATTTTTGCCAAGACAGTCAACATAGTACTAGAGTGATGTATGTTCAATTGAAATTGGGAGTTAGAAACACATTTAAGTAGATGCATTAGTTTGTAGCTTAATTTCGCAATTTATGCATTGAATTTGAGTTGGATGTGATATACAATGAGAAATGTAGCCCTTCGGGTCAGCTTCTCCATGGTGAAAGATCAAACCAAAGTTTGGAAGAGAGATATGATAAGTTAAGTTCCCATTATTTTCAACAAATCCAATGTCTTCAACAAAGTGAAAAAGGGGGAAAACATGTTTTAAATGGGTTTAAAATGGAAATATTGGCCATTGGCCCCTTTTTCCTGTATGTTAGGGAAACAAACTGCAAAATACGTTTAAAGGAACACAATTTTAAATGTGTTTTTGCCAACAATACGGTAGCACCTTCTTATCATCTCCACTCTAGCACCAAGTCACCATTTCTAAGCAAGGGTTGGGATCGTGGATTTTTTCATTCTACTACCATTGATAAAAACATTGGGAGAAGTCAACCATAAACCAATTTATAAAGTGAAGGAACCCGAAACCATAACAACCCACACCAATTTCTTGTTGGTAACCAATGCGAGATCAACCCCAGGTATGATTGATATGGGATTTTCTTTTTTCCTTCAAAGATTTATTTAGACAACATAACGACATATTAACGAATTAGCCAATATAAAATTCATAAAAAAAATAAAAAAATAAAAGAAAAATTACAACCCTTTCCCCTGTATCTTGTCGAAATTACATGTGGGTCTAAGGGTTTGAATGATTTACATCTCCCTCTCTAGTTTGAAAGATTCTTACATTTGAACCCAATCCGTTAGTGTCCGTGAGCCTAAAACTGTTAGCTGGTGAGATCAACATTTTTATATCAAAATTACACTCATATCAATGTGAAGAGACCAAAAGACCCTTCACTTAAAAACGAAAAATAGAGGAAAATCCCAAAGATTTAGAAGAATAAGTGAGGGAAATCTTCCATCTGAACCTTCGTCCGAGATTGGCGTTGTCTGAATCTCCAAAGAGTCTCAATCTCTTCTTCAAGAGCCGCTCTTTCTGCATCCCCTCCAAAACCTTGAGGATGACTGTGGCTCTGAATAGGCTTCCTGTGGTATATGTTCTTAAGAAGATGCGTCTGATCCTTC
>NW_024868614.1:27747-30077 GCF_013358625.1 Macadamia integrifolia | reverse complement strand
GCTTTTATAGGGTTTGCAATTTGAATAAAGACTTCGTTGGGGACTGGGAAGTGTGGCACGGGCACCGGAGAAATAAAAAACCTGAAAAACGCTTCTTTATCCACGGGACCACAGAGAGACGTAGGACTAATACGGATCCCCTCCCCTGCAGCTGAGTGAGGTAACCACCCCACCCATCTCACACGGACATGGTTTGTAGTCGGGGTGTAAGTTTGGCCCAAATGGCCTGAACCTGTCCTAAGTTCAAACCCTATCTAACCTGGTTTTGAGGGTCAACTCGATCCAGACCCACCCAATCGTAACTAGCGTTGAGCTGGGCCTGGGTTGAGACCTAGGCCCCCAGCCCAACCCGGTCCCATTTTAAACGTGATCTATTATGGTATATAGTAATAATGTTCCCTTCCCCTAGACCCATGTCATGTGTTATACAAGCCACATACTCTCATCTATTGAGTTAAGACACAGTCAAATGGCCAAATTGTTTTCCCCATTTTATTTATATAAGTTATATTTGTGTCTTTTGTCATGTATTGATATGAATTTTAGATACAATTGCAATCATGAAGAGTTGGGCCAAAATTTGGCCTATCCAGTTTTCTCGGAGATGTGGTGATGCCAGGCAATTAAAAGGTATATTTTTTAACCAAATTGACAACCTTACTTGCTGTAAATTTATGTATTAGGGGTGTAAAAGGACCGGTCATAGTCTTAATATCTTCCCACCCCCTTTGGTAACTATAGGCTTAACATTTTGTGACCTTTTGTAGGAAAAAGAATAAAATAATAATAATAATAATGGGCCAGCCAAGGTCAACCCACCCCAACATTGAGCCCTATAGGGTTGGGCCTGAGCGTGAACTCGGAAGGGTTGGGTTGGGCTTGGGGTTGGGCTTGGGTTGAGTTTTGGGGACCTAGGGTTGGGTTGGGTTGGGGTTTTAAAAAACTCGGCCTTATTTCACCCCTAATTTGTGGGGGACCACCTTTGGTATTTAGGTAATGGCAAAAAAGAAGGGCGTAGGGCACTTTGGCACTCAAAAATGGGTTTCCTGATTGCCAAACTACGCACAATACAACACTCTTTGGTTTAACCAAAGGGATGATGTTCTCAGTGGGGAAGCGCAGCCTCCCATAATCTCTCTCTGCTCCCTATGTGAAATGACCTATAAAGGCAAAGGATAGAAACATACTATTGGAGGCGTGGGTGGAGGCTGCGCTCCTCACAAAGAACACTATCCCCTGATATACTTAAAAAAGATGTGTATTGCAAAATTACCCAAAGCAATTGTTTCTACTAGGGGTGAAAGTTTGGCCCTGATAACCCGAACCGGCCTTGGCCCGCCTTGAGCCCGAACGAGGTTTGGGCCAAGTTTTTTGACCTTGAGGGCGGGTTAGGCTTGAAAAACCCCAACCCTGGGTCAGGGTTGGATTGGGTTAGGGTTGAGGCCTCAACCCAACCCAACCTAGCCCAAAATTTAACCATGCATCTTTATAATAGAAATTAGGGCTCTAATAGCTATTTCATTTTTCTATATTTTTTTAATATATGCAACATGAATGGAAAAAACATGTCAATCAAGGTTAATCCAAACATTATAGAAGCCAAGGTCAACCCAACCCAAGCCAACCCGACCCAACCCAGCACTGATAGGGTTAATTAGGGGCGGGTTGGGTTGGTATGAACCCGACAGGATTGGGCCTAAACATGAACCCAACAGGATTGGGTTGGGTTTGGGTTGAATTTTGAGGACCTAGGGTTGGGTTAGGGTTTTAAGAAACCCGGCCCTGTTTCCCCCCTAGTATCTACTATCTCACCCATGTATGATTGTATGATATTTTACAATTGTGCCCCCTCTTTCCTCTCTCATTCTCTCCTCCCTCTCCCCATTACTGCACCGATTAAGGAGTGGGAGCAAGCAACCTTGGAGTAGAACTTCCAATATCAACTTACATAGGTTGGGGATGGAGGAGTTGAGATTGGAAGCAAGCAGGTCGGAGTCAATGGTGATGTTGGAGAATTGAAAGCTCTATTCCGATCTTTTATTATGGTCATTGTAGTTATGTTCAACAATGGATTCATAGCCATGAATTGGCCTTCATATGCAAGGGATGGGGACAAATTGTTTTGAAGTACCAAATTGCATTAAAAAAAGTTATTTTCTAATACAAACCTTCAGAGAGCTCAACCCTGTAAACCGGCTTATAATCTGAGGGAATCCAAGATCATATTAGCCCACCGCATATCCCTTCTGTAATCATTGTGATCATAACGATCCATTTTATATGGGATCAGGCCCCATATTTTTTTTTTGTTAACCAAGCTGTCCATGCCA
>NW_024868614.1:0-27727 GCF_013358625.1 Macadamia integrifolia | reverse complement strand
TTCTGCATAGAGAGAGAGAGAGAGAGAGAGAGAGAATTATTATTATGAATTACATACCAAAGACAGTGAGAGGATGAGTGGGGTTTTTTTTTTTTATAAGTACATCTCTCTCCATATTTATCTTTTTAATATATCCATAATTGTTCATTCCCTCCCCATTCTCCATAATTCTCTCTATTTCCTCTATACTCTCTCCCTTTCTCCTCCACGTTTAGAGAGAGAGAGAATTATAGTGAGTTTATTATTATTAATAATAATTATAGTGAATTATATAATTATTATTTGTTTCATCTTCCATTTTGAGGGGGTTTTTTTGTCATTTGGAGATTTTTTTTTTAGTGGTTTTTGGTCATTTGGAAATTTTTTTGAGTAGATGTCAATGAATTTTTGGTTTTTTTGAAAAAGTATACTAAAGAAGGGGAGTACGTACTTTTATATAATAGTATGATATATATATATATATATATATGTTCAGAGTCTTGTTGAATAATGTGGCTTGCCTATGATGTTCATTATTGCCAAGACAGTCAACATAGTACTAGAGTGATGTATGTTCAATTGAAATTGGGAGTTAGAAACACATTTAAGTAGATGCATTAGTTTGTAGCTTAATTTCCAATTTATGCATTGAATTTGGGTTGGATGTGATATACAATGAGAAATGTAGCCCTTTGGGTCAGCTTCTCCATGGTGAAAGATCAGACCAAAGTTTGGGAGAGAGATATGATAAGTTAAGTTCCCATTATTTTCAACAAATCCAATGTCTTCAACAAAATGAAAAAGGGGGAAAACATGTTTTAAATGGGTTTAAAATGGAAATACTGGCCGTTGGCCCCTTTTTCCTGTATGTGAAACAAACTGCAAAATACGTTTAAAGGAACACAGCTTTAAATGTGTTTTTGCCAACAATACGGTAGCACCTTCTTATCATCTCCACTCTGGCACCAAGTCACCATTTCTAAGCAAGGGTTGGGATCGTGGATTTTTTTGTTCTACTACCATTGATAAAAACATTGAGAGAAGTCAACCATAAACCAATTTATAAAGTGAAAGAACCCAAAACCATAACAACCCACACCAATTTCTTGTTGGTAACCAATGCGAGATCAACCCCTAGAATGATTGATATGGGATTTTCTTTTTTCCTTCAAAGATTTATTTAGACAACATAACGACATATTAACGAATTAGCCAATATAAAATTCATAAAAAAAATAAAGGAAAAATTACAACCCTTTCCCCTGTATTTTGTCGAAATTACATGTGGGTCCAAGGGTTTGAACGATTTACGTCTCCCTCTCCTGTAGTTTGAAAGATTCTTACATTTGAATCCAATCCGTTAGTATCCGTGAGCCTAAAACTGTTAGCTGGTGAGATCACCATTTTTATATCAAAATTACACTCATGTGAATGTGAAGAGACCAAAAGACCCTTCACTTAAAAACGAAAAATAGAGGAAAACCCCAAAGATTTAGAAGAATAAGTGAGGGAAATCTTCCATCTGAACCTTCGTCCGAGATTGGCGTTGTCTGAATCTCCAAAGAGTCTCAATCTCTTCTTCAAGAGCCGCTTTTCTGCATTCCCTCCAAAACCCTGAGGATGACTGTGGCTATGAATTGGCTTCCTGTGGTATATGTTCTTAAGAAGATGCTTCTGATCCTTCAAGAAATCTTCATACGCAGACTCCCATTTCTCCGGGTCAATCTTCCGGAATCCCTATCAACAAAATAAAGACAAATCACTCATTCTCAATTCAGCTCAAATCATTCATTCTGATTCCCGAACTCAATGTCCCACAATGAATCATAATTTCAAAAAATCAATTTTTAGCCTACACCCATGTGATCTATAACTGATCCCATCATCCTCCTCCAACTATGAAGCAAAGTCACAATCACAAGAATTCGATTAACGAAGAGATCTAGTTCAAACGGCTAAGAAGAGATGTCAATCGAGGTCGCTAAAGTCCATCATACATAAACACAAAACTCTGATTAAAGAAATTGCCCAATTCTCTTCTCTATTGGAATTGAAGTGAATTAATCAGAACCACCCACCTTGATAAACAAATTTCAAAAGCAATCGACGGCATCTAAACAGAAATCAATATAAAAGAATTAAAAAAAAAAAAAAAAAAAGATAATTATGTGATCTTACATAGGTGTTGAGCTGCCTGATGAAGCTAGAGAAATTGTTGTGCTTGAAATAGGTGGGGAGAAGACGAGCAGCGAATTCGGGCGGGTTCCAGAAAACGAAGTTGTTCTTGTTATCGCTCCATCACACGATTTTGTCGGTCGACGAGTCATCGATCATGTCATAAGTCTTCTGAAGGAAAGGAGCTGGACCTCCACTGTCGCCACCAGCAGCACCACCGGCCTGCCCTTCTTCCATCAAATCTATGAGAATCGATGAACAGAGATCCTTTTTGTTCCGTTTTTAATGTTTTTCCGCAAATCCAAACCTTCTAGAAAGCTTAATTTGGTTCTCAAGTCTTCCTTTCTGAGACTGAGTTAGGTAAGCAATAGAGAGAGAGAGAGAGAGAGAGAGAGAGAGAGAGAGAGAGAGAGAGAGAGAGAGAGAGAGAGAGAGAGAGGGGGCGTTGAGCAGCGAGGACTTGGACCGACGACTCAGGCAGGAAATGAAGTTCGACACTCGCCCACCTTCTCCGATGGTTATGTCTTAGGGAACACTTAAAACGTCCGTCGGTGTGAATCGGTGTGAACCTGATTCTGGCCGGTGTTGTATGGAGCTTGAAGAGGGGCGATTTGCAGAGGTTTGCTCTCCACCTTCACGGTTATGTTTTTAGGTATTTGATTTGATAAAAGGGTATAATAGTCCTTTAATATTAGGGTAATTTACAGCGCCACCCCCTGAAGAATGCCAATATTAGAGGGACACCCCCTCTCTTTCACCAAATTAGACTCGGACCCCTTGCCGTCAGTCATCGTTACAAAATATATAAAAAATGCTGACATCAGCAATTCAAAATTTTCTTAAATACCATTTTGCCCTTAAAATAGAGAAATACCAAAACTGCCCTTCATGGTTGTATTCTCAAAATCGATTGAAGATCCCATCCGCCACCGGAATTTAGAATTTAGAAGCTTTCTATTTTCGTTTTGGTAAGAAATTAGAAGCAGAGACGGAGAAGGAAAGGGTACGAAAGGAAGTCGATCTGATCATCTGAATAAATACAGCCAAAGTCTAGTGATTTTTAATTTTTGATACAGAAAGAGACGATTGATTAGCTGTTGTTAGCGGAGCGAAATCCAGGTTGATACCAGATTCCTAAACTCCCCACCGTTTTCTTTCTCTGTATCTCCGACTGCGATCGCCATGACTGAACTGAAAGGATATCGTTAGGTTTCTAGATCTGAATAACCTTCGGATCTCAAAGTTTTCTTCCAAGAATTCAGTAAACCAATTTGAGCGAATGGGGGTGGAGTTCGACTTCGAGGGACGAAGATGTTATTTTCAGTTTTAGAGAGTTTTTTTAGGAAATTTTCTCGTTATATATTTGGTTGTAACCCACAATGGGATTAGATAGATTGGAATTGAAAGAACATTGCTGTGAAGAGCTGGTGGTTGGATCGAATGCTACTTTTTTGTCTATCGTTCTTTGCCAAATCTCTTCCCATTCTCAGGTGTGATCCTTCCTTTCGTACCTCTTCTATTTCCTACTGTTCTTGCTCTTTACTTCCCATTGTTTCTTCTTCTTTCTAGTCCAGTGGTATTCTGGACTAATATCAGATTGCTGTTTTGCTTCATATCTTTTCTGTTTCACTGTTTAGGTCTGAAACTTGGTATTCATACTGTTGGCATCACTCTCTCTGAGTTTCTGTCCTTTTTATTTTCTTCATCAGTTTATACACTGTTTATATAACATGCTCTGTTTTTTATGTTTTTTTATGCAACTGGCTCTCACACTACCTAAACCTTGTTAAAAACGTAGTTTTCTTCCCTGGACCTTGTGATGCAGTATTTGGGCACAAGAAGCAGTGCCAAGAGAAGAAAAAGAACTTCTGATTTCAGGAATTTCAGAATTCCTGGTTTCTCTAGGAATCATCCTCTACCCTTGGGGATTCGTTGGGGATAGTTTATACTCTTAAACCATTCCATTAACCTTTTATTTTCCTTTCTTTTTTCGATATTTCCTTATTGGGTTTTGAGGGGGATTCGATCGAGCGTATTTCTTCAATTTTATCACCAGAATTACAGTAGAAAGCTTAGAGCTTGGACTTGGGGATTGTTCTGAAGATGTAGGATTTCAGACATTGACGTGAATCGCAGAGCTTACAGCGGTTCAGGTCCGGCAATAAGGTTTTATTTTTTGTTTTTTAAATCCTCTCTTCTTCTTCTCTAGCTCTTCTTCTTCTTCAGGTCAGCAGGACGGTAGCAGCTGTGAGCCGTGTTCTTTTTTTAGGAAGCTTGAAGATTTTGGAGCCCGAGGCTTCAGAAGAATCACAATAGGGTAGGGAAGAGAGGAGTCCTGCCGCCGCCTCTGCTCCATATCCGCCACCGACAGATCCGGCCTCATCGATCCAAATACCGGCGATGGAGATCCGACGGAGAAGATAATCGAAGGTTGCGTTTTTTCTCCTTTTTTTCCTTCAATCTGTTCGGAATCTGCAGTCTGTGGTGGTCTTGGTTGGAAATCCGGCAAATTATGGCGGAGATTTGTGGTTCTCTGTATTTGAAAGCTTCACTGTAATGTAAAAATATGAGTTTTTCAATAGCAAGGGTATAATGGTCATTTTAAGTCGACACTTAACAGTGACTGACGATAAGGGGTCCGAGTCCAATTTGGTGAAAGAGAGGGGGTGTCCTTCTAATATTGGCATTCTTCAGGGGGTGGCGCTGTAAATTACCCTTAATATTAAGACTAACTCTAATAAAAAGGGTAATACAGTCTTTTGATATACAAATATACAAAAGTAATAACATATAGAGGGCATAAATCGTTCAAATCCTTGGATCTACATATAATTTCGACAAACTATAGGGAAAGGGGATGTAATTTTTCCAAAAATAAGAAAAGAAAGAAAGAAGAAGCATCTGATTTGTAATAAAATCTATATACGAAAACCTAAATCCCGATGTGAAAAGATTTAACACTTCAACATCAACCAAAGGTTTAACACTTCAACATCAACCCTAGTGGTGTACTAAATTCAACCCTTTAGATTCTTGTATTCTCAAATTTTTATCTTCTCCAACTCTCCATTGTTCTACACAAACAATAAGATCGCAACACTACTCTCCCTCTGTAGACCATGATTTTAATAATCAGATCAGATTGGCCAAAATCTCCTAAATCGGATTGATATCATTTTTTTTTTTTTTTTGCTAACAATGGGTATCCAAGCCTTTAACTTGACTAGTCCCGCGGACCCATACTAACCCCACACCGGAGTTGAATGAGAACCATTCAACTTTCACTGAAAGCATTGAAGAGCACTAAACACCCCGTGTGAGTGGCCCAAGGTGTGCCTAGAGGGATTTGAATTCAAGACATCCGAGTTTACAGCTCGTACCAAGTTCGTTGCTGACCAACTGTGCTACTCCCTTGGGTTTAAATCGGATTGTTATCGGTCTAGATTCTTTAGACCAATTTGACATAAATCCACTGGTACAATCAAAGGGTAAAAAGGTCTAGAAACCAATTTTTTTCAAAAGAGTAGATCCACCTGATATCAAACGATACCAATTCGATCCAGATAATTATCAATTGAGATCAATCCTAAGACCCAGCATAAAAATACTCTAGGACGAGAAAGTAAAGATTCAAGAGACTGGAGTGCATGTCGGAACCTTCCCGACCGTTAGATCCTCACTACCTCTCAACGCTTACGGCAGATGATTTGAACCCCTAGACTGATCACAGGTTTTTAAAACTACCTCTAGACTCACGATTTAACCCTCTTGTCTCCAGTGATGTAAATAATAAATAGATGAAAGTCTAAATTCAATTTGTATTTATATCCGTTTGGAGAAATCTGCACTCTAATTCGAAATCCGATAACCGATATTTCGTTTCCGTTATGGCTGGGTGCAAGGGGTGCCTCATATAACTTACGTTTGTCTCTTTCTCTTTCCTCATCCAAGAGCCTAAGTCCCAAATCCACTGTTCGTCTCAGCAAGTCGAGTCCTCTTCATCTCCATCGCCATCTCCCTTGTCTCTGTAATTTGGTGAAGCTCATAAGCTCCGACGAGCAAGTAACAGGTACACTTCCATCTATTCCGCTTTCCTCTCTTTTTTCTTCTCCTCCCCTTCCTCCGGTAGTGGCTGTGATGGTGGTCGCTGCTGCTGCTTCCCATTCTCCTTCTTATTCTTCTTCTCTGGCACTGGCAGTGGGCTCGTTATGGAGATAACTGTTTCATATGCTTCTTATTCTTATTTTTTTTTCGCAGATTTCATCTTTTTTTTTTTTTTTTTTTTCATAATTTCACTAGATTTTTTTCCCCATCTGGATTTCATCTCTTGGGACTTTAAAATCCGGCTTCAAAAAGATTATGAATTTCTGTGGCTTTCAGATTACCTTATTTAATCATGGATTATTTGTATTGTACTCTGCTCAATGCACACTGAAAACGAAGCAGATTTAGGGTTATGGTCATATTCATTGATTAACTGAATGATTAATTTGAATTATCACTTTCTCTGATATAGCAAACTTTGAATGTGAGATTTTGATACTTCATAGCCATAAATCAAGTTTCTTTTTCAATTAAGGTAAAGGAAGAATATTGGGAGGTGTTATGGCTGTTGCTTCATTGTCTATATGCACTTCAAGTTTAACCCATGGATCAAGAGATCACAATCCAAGATACAGGAAACCTTCTGTACCTAGTCCATTAATTATTTCAGAAACTTGGAATATAAATGGTGATCATGAAATGAGGAGTTTATCTCGTAAATTTACTGTATCAGCCGGTACAGAAGGATCAGCAAAATCAAGCAAGTCAGAAGAGACAATTCCCTCATGGGCTAAACCAGATTCAGATGAGCCACCTCCTTGGGCTCAAGATGAAAGCAAGAAAAATGTGTCTGAACAGACCTTGGAGATTCCCTTCTATGTTTATTTACTTGCTTCAGCTGTCGTTGCAATTGCTGCGGTAATTTCATCCTCTTATCCTTTTTTCTTTATCTTATGACTTGCATTGATACTATTATTAACTTCACAAGCACAGATAGGTTCTGTTTTCGAATATGTGAACCAGAAACCTGTTTTTGGCGTATTGAATCCTGACAGCATTTTCTATGTTCCACTGCTCGGCTTCTTTGCCTTCACTGGTGTCCCAACTTCTGTAAGTTTTCTTCTTCTTTTGTTTTTATAGTTAATTTGGATGTGAAAAATGTAGATTTCCAATCAAGTAATAAGTCATTATAAAGAGTTTATTTGTTTAATCTGAGGTATCTGATCATGGTTTGTGAATGGACCATAGCAGACTAATTTTGTCGATTTGATGATTTTGTAAGTACCTTATTTGTTTCAGGTAGTCAATAGAACTAAGTAGGACAATCCTGAAAGAAGTTCAAATTTCATGTCTAGGACCATCCAACTGGAGGGAATTGAGGCTGTGTTTACTGTTTAGTATACATTAGGGATTGGAATCCCTTGAACCATTTTAAGTGCTTGTTAGCTATTCCATTTATTAGACAGTATAAGATTCATCTGATTCTGCCTTGGGCTCTTCCAACACAGGCATTCCTGTGGTTCAAATCTGTTCAAGCTGCTAACAAGGCAGCTGAGGAGCAAGACCAAAGAGATGGTTATCTATAGAATTGACTTTGCAGTGTGTGGACTGCCATCTTCAAGCATCCCTATTGCACATGACCCCTTTGTAAGAAATAGCTTCCATAGGCAAGAATCCAATTGTATTTGAGTATTGTTCTTTCAGGTAATTTGACATTGTATTCATGAAAAGATAGTCAAGTGATACAACATTATAATTAGTGCTTGTAACAAAAATTGTAGGAACTGAAATGTGATGATCAAGACCTGTGTTCAATCTTCTAATCTGGTCTTAGAAATATAGATCCAAGGACTTGTTTCCTGAATCTCATTGCGTTAATGAACACAATGAAATCAGGCTGTCTCTGAGCTTTGCTGGTTATTTTGATGAAACTTTAGATCTAAACAATAACAAAGGGCATAGAGACTATTTTATAAATTTTTTGTTACAAATGAAGCAAATTAAGGGGCAGAATCACAGTAAGTGCTTGTTGGCAACAAAAGTTACAAGACAAAAATTCCGGGGATCGATCCTCGTGCACATTAGAACTTTCAAAACAATCCAACCAAATTTGGGTTTCGTGTCACCTTGAAACCCACAAGTGCGGGTCCTCTGAAGGAATACAGCACTTGGAACACCGGACATGCCACTGGTACAATGGTTGCATTGGAGGAGCTCTTCTTCGTGATAGGGATTCTCAAAACCTAGAAAGCACTTCCAAGGAAGAAGATGAGAGAGTGGCTGAAGAGGAAGGAGAGAAACTTGGAATTTTTTTGTTAGCCCATTCTCCTGCTCCCTCTTCCATTTGTTGCAATATCTCTTCCCTCCCCTCAATTATATAACACTGAAAATCCTAATACCAATATGTATCATGATGCCAAGTGATGGGATCTTATAGGGTGACTACCTTCCATGGCTACTAAAACTATTTTCATATTAGTGTAACCTTAGTTGGATAAACATATAAACTTCTCAGGTTGATAGGCAATTACATTTATGTCCCTCCACATAAACAATATCACATGATGGATTCGTGGGTATGAAAAGTGACACTATATACGATAGCCATAAGGCCGCCTACGATTATGGTGCATAATGTTGGATAGTTAAGAAGCATCATTTAGATAAATTCAATGTCGTGGAGATAAGGATGTTGAGATAGATGAGTGGTAAAACTAGGAAGGATAAAGTAAGGAATGATCATATTAGAACTGGGTTAGGAGTAGCTCCGATACATGATAAACTACGAGAAAATTGTGTGAGGTTGCATGGCAATGTTCAATGGAGGCCTTTGGACACTTCAGTATAGAGGAGTGATTTTATTTAGATTGAAGGATCTAAAAAAGCTAAGGGTGGACCTAAAATGGCCTTAGGAGAAGTGGTGAGGAAAAACACGCATGGCTTTGTTGGAGTACGATGTCTTGTACTCCGTCGCAGTTTAATCCAAGGAGTACAGATGCAGTCACCTCGACAGGCAGGAAGGCTGTCCTGCTAGCCGGGTAGCGGGCCGTGGGGGTTGCAAGGGGGCAGGAGGCCCCCTTGCATAGTGGGGGTGTAGGGGAGCGCATCCCCTGCTTGAATTTTTTTATTTGAGGGTAGTTTTGTACTTTTTGGATTAGGATTTTTCGCTATATATTGATAGCGAGGGTTTCTTTCTCTGTAATGCAAGCAATATTGAGTGGTGTGAGAACGAGCGTTGGAACTTTATTCTCCATTGATAGTGAAGCATGATCTCATCTCACCGAGGACATAGGCAATTTTGCTGAACCTCGTAAATCTGTGTGCATTTATTGTTTTTGATTTTCCATTATCTTCTGCATTGTTTTAGGGTTGCGTTTCTCCAGGCTTAGGCTTTGTATCAAGTATGACCTCGAATAGAGCTAATTGGAGGGCAAGGATCCATGTAGTTGACCCTATTCAGTTGGGATAAGGCAGAGTTGTTGTTGTAGAAAATGACACCATCAAAGCCCTAATATGTCGCAATAGTTAATATAGTTAATCTTAACTATAGATTGGACATTAAAAAAATTTGAAAAACATTTTTTGAGATAACTATTAAATGACGGATAAATCTGTTCAGCACCTTAGGTGAGTTGTAACCTCTCTTCTTTACCCTCATGGGCCTCATCTCTTATAGTATTGATTTCTACTACGGTGTTGATTAAGATGTCCTTTCACTTTCCATGTACAATCATCATGAAAATTACAAATAAAGCCTTAAACCGTTCTTGAGGGCATGAAGGTCACTTGAAGCATTTTTTGGAGGTTGCATCTCCGCAAACCTTCCCAGCCAACTCAGGAACCTGCTACAGATGATTAACAGGAATACTGGAATATTGCCTCAATGACTGGAAGGCAATGAGGGTTAAATAAAGAAAGATAAAAAATGGAGAGAGAGAGAGAGAGAGAGAGAGAGAGAGAGAGAGAGAGAGAGAGAGAGAGAGAGAAAGAATTGGGATTGAATGGTAAAAAAATAAAAGATTGAAAATAATAAAAAAACCATAAGACTTTGATGGGATTCATTAAAAAACAAAAGTAGAGAAGAAATCAATGACAAAAGGAAAGAAGAAGAGAGTATTACCATTTAAAAAAAAAAAATGAAGAAAAAAAGGAGAGAGGAGGCGGGTTGGTTGGAGGGATAAGGCTGAAATTAAGGGTAAAAGTTTGGCATTGATAACCCAAACTCAAATCGTAATAGCGACTGAATACAGAGGTGCAAGCGTAATTTGGTATTATACAGGGATTGTTTTTCTCTAATTGTGGTATTCTCTAGGGTGTGGCACTGTAAATTATCCATTTTTTTTTTCCACATACATTAGTGAGGTAAATAGCATACTAGAAGAGTCCTCTTGCTCCTCTTATGAGAGGCTAATATGGATTCCGGACTCACCCCTACCCCACTTCCCCCACCCTAGTGATCCAATCAAACCCATCCTTATGAGCAACCCCAGCCCCAGTATCCACACTTCCTAGAACCTTATCGGGATAACAGTAGACTTGGTTTCCTCTTTTTTGGTCTTCCCATTTTATAACCCTATCATTTTTTTTTTTTGCGCCAAAGATCCTCAAGGAGGGAATTCATTAACCACATTGGGCAAAAAAGAAGCTACAATGCTTAAAAGGTCGTTCGGAAAGGAATGTCTCCACATACACAAATGAGGGCAGAGCAAGGCCCAAACGACCACTTTATTATACATGAATCCATATGTTTGATGCAAAAAATGTCTTTTTACATATTTATTGATTTATACGGTAAAAAATGCGTTTTTTTTTCAAAAGACCACGTATTATATTAAAAAAAAAAAAATCCGAAACTCAAAATGCCATATAAATGAAACTGGGTAGCAAATGAAATCTCAACACTGAGGTAAGATCCTAATGATCCAATCCAGTTTTTCATCATAGAATTATTCAGATTTTTTTGATTTTCTAATGATGACTTGATTTGTTGCCACTTTAGAGGTTGACTAATGTGCTGGGGACTTCTATTTTCTAATGATGACTTGATTTCTGGTGATCTTTATAGGATACTTTCACAAGTAGCTCTTGTATGCACAGAATTGAAGACAATACATGTGAAGTGATTTATCACCAACGAAATCTGAATTAGGTGCCACCAAGTCTCCCATGGGGGGGGGGGGGTGTTTGTGATGGTCCTAACACGATGAAACAATATTCTTAGAATCTGAGAGCACTGCGTGGTTTAGGGCAGGTGATGCTCATCCTCTATTTGAAGGTTTTTTTCTAACGAAGCGTATCAAGTCTTGGTATGAGAGCCATTTTTGTACGGATTGATCTGTATAGATGGAATTTACCCAACAACCAACTCTGTGGTAGATTCCATTTGTGTAGATTAGCTCGTACAAGAACTTAATCCACACTCTTTTTTTAATAGCATCGAGCTCCAATCATAATTATTATGTGGTGTTTATTTCAGTTGAGGTTCTCTTTTGATAAATTCATTGTGTAAATGATATTATAACTTTTGCTTACAGAGTGATCATATTAAAGACGTAATCATATCATTGTCAGATATTTTCTATATAAAAAAATATATATATAGACTAGTAAAAATACACGTGCAAATGCACGTTGTGGTAGTCTCCTAATTAAACATTTTCTTAAGACAAGATTAATGGGTCAATCCATTTGAAATAAGTTCTGAAAAGCTTGGTGAGCTGATTTTTCAAAGTTTGTATTTTTTAAAAACAAAATTAAACCTAATTATTCTGAATACAAAGAAGAAAATCCATAGACTAAATAGTGCAATTCCCATAATAGAAAGAAGATGAGAACATGAAACATAAAAAACATATGTCTCGTCTTCCTCTACGGAGGTTTTGAGAATGACATCAATTTCACAAATAATTCTTTCATAGGATATAACAATAATACTAATAAACCATAATATTACAAACCATGGAGACTGATTAAGAAAAAATTAATCTCTGATCAAGTCAAAGCGGTGTACGTGAAAACATGCTTGCTTTCCGCATCCTCTGGAGATTTTTCCATAACATAGTGCAATAACTTCTCCACCTGAGCTCTATCTTGCAGATTAAATGAATTATACTACATTGTAGATGTGGAGTATCTGAAATTGAGAAATGCAGTGCCAGTGATCCAAGAGAAAAAGAAGTTGAAGTTGAGAACTTTTGTGCTACTGTAATAGAAAAAGAAATAGGAATTTGAAATATTCTGAACTATTGTTGTAAGTGAACAGAAAATTGAGAAATCGTGGGATATTGTAGTTGATTTTTTGTTCTCTCTGTGGTATATATAAGGAAGGATTCTATTGCATAAAAACTTTGTAAAGTCGATAAAAGTTGATTAAAAGATACCGTTTTTATACAATAAATCTATCCATAATTATGTGACTATAATTTTGTGGCTATTTTTTTTTTTATCTCTTTAATATGTAATAATTTTAATTAATGATTACTCCACCCCTTTCTCTTCCACGTTCAGAGAGATGAGTGAGAGAAAGATAATTATAGAGAGAAAATACCCCTTCCTCCACGTTTAGATTTTGTAACGAATGGAAAGAGAGATTTTAGGAGCCCATTTTTTTTTTTTTGGGTATATCTCTCAACATATTTACCTTTTTAATATCTCCATAATTATTTATTCCCTCCCTATTCTCCATAATTCTCTAGAGAATCTCCCCCCATTATGCTCAATGTTTTTTTCCAAAAAGGATAAGTGAGAGAGAGAGATTTAAGGAGGAATAATAGCGCATTTATTTGGTTTATAATTATAATAGCGCAATAAATCTCTCCATAATTCTCTATACTATAATTTTATAGTTTTTTTTTCCCTTTAATATGTAATAATTATAATTAATGATTACTCCACCCCTCTCTCCTCCACGTTTAGAGAGATGAGTGAGAGAAAGAGAATTATAGAGAGAATATACCCTTTCCTCCAAATTTAGATTTTGTAAGGAATGGAATGATAGATTTTAGGAGTCTTTTTTTTTTTTTTTTTTGTATATCTCTCTCCATACTTACCACGTTCAGAGAGATGAGTGAGAAAAAGATAATTATAGAGAGGAAATACCCCTTCCTCCACGTTGAGATTTTGTAAGAGATGGAATGAGAGATTTTNAGAGAATTATAAAGAGAATATATCCCTTCCTCCACGTTTAGATTTTGTAAGGAATGGAAGGAGAGATTTTAGGAGCCATTTTTTTTTTTTTTTTTGATATATCTCTCTCCATACTTACCTTTTTAATGTCTCCATAATTATTTATTCCCTCTCTATTCTCCAAAATTCTCTCTATGGAGAATCTCCCCCCATTGTGCGCCACGTTTTTTCCAAAGACGATGAGTGAGAGAGAGAGAGATTTAAAGAGGAATAATAGTGCAATTGTTTGGTTCATAATTATATGACTTTTTAATAGTTAATAATTATAATTATATGCCTTTTTAATACTCCACTCTCCCCCTTTCTCCTCCACTTTGAGAGAGAGAGAGAGAGAGAGGAATATTATATTCCTTTTTTATCATTTTTAATATTTAATTAATTAATAATTATAATTAATTATTACTCTCTCCTTTCTCCTACACGTTTAGAGAGAGAGAGAGAGAGAGAGAAGAGAGAAATAGAGTTTATTATTATTAACTTCTTTTTTGGTTCATATATCTCTCTCCATAATTGTTCATTCCATCCCCATTCACCATAATTCTCTCTATTTCTCTCTCCACTTTCCCCCTTTCTCCTCCACGTTTAGAGAGGGAGAGAGTGAGAATTATAGAGTTTATTATTATTATTTGATTTATCTTCCATTTTTAGGGGTGAGAGGATGAGTGGGTTTAGGGTTATGTAATTATATGCCTTTTTAATACTCCACTCTCCTCCTTTCTCCTCCATGTACTCTCCTCCTTTCTCCTCCATGTTTAGAGAGAGAGAGAGAGAGAGAGAGAGAGAGAGAGAGAGAGAGAGAGAGAGAGAGAATTATAGAGAGTTTATTATGATATTTGTTTCATATTCAATTTTGAGGGGATTTTGGTCATTTGGGGATTTTTTCGGGTGTTTTTGGTCATTTGGGAATATTTTTTGGTAGATGTAAATGGTTTTTTGATCATTTTGAAAAATTATACCAAAGACAGGAGTACGTACTTTTATATAGTAGTATGATATATATATATATATATATATGGCCTATGGGGATGATCTAAGACCCCAAGAAAGAGGGGCTTAGATCATCCCCATAGGCCATATTCCATTAATCAAAAGAAAAAAAACTCAGTGAAAAGCAATGATTTTGAGAGAAAATCTTATCTTGCAGGTAACCGAGTCATACCAATTTTTACCTTATTCTAAGGTTATTCGAATAGAAATCACAGTTCTAAATATCGGCATTGGGACCAAGAACGGTCCCTCGATGATACCGATCTGATCCAGGTTGGGTTTATGATGGATTAGGTCTGGATCGGACATCTTACCCCTTATTTTAATTTAAAAAATAATTTTTACATTTTAACCTTAGTCGGTACCATTCCTTCGAGACAAGATAGCCTAGATCCAGATTGCCCATGATCGATATTGATCCAATCCAGTTGATTCTCTTGATACCTATCCGATCCCTTGAACCATGATCGAAATCAATGGAGATTATATTGAATCTTTTTTTTCTTTAGCCCGAATATTATATAGGACTTGGGAAGTCCCTAGAATTTTATTAAATAAGATAAAAAAATATTAAAAAAAAAAAGGGAGGGGACATAACCCGTTTTACCCCAACCCATGAGATACAAATCACTCTGTCACTCACAAAGCACAAATGAAAAACATCCAAAAGAGGAAAAATAGCATTCTAAAGATTGGTAATTCTACTTTGTCCTCCCTAATGATGTAACTAATATCAGACGGGAGAGAATTATCACCACAAAAAATCAAATTTACAGTAAATTCACATGCAAAGTTAGCTAACCAATCTGTTGTGCGATTGCTTTCCCGAAAAGTAAAAGAGATGAGAGTTCTCAGAAAATCGCAGAGGTTGATTACTTCCTAAAACCAACGCCACAAGGTACATGATCTTTGGGAGACAAGTCTCACGAATCCCTACACAATACCAAGCCATCTCTAAGGGCACTCATCTCTGCCACTGAATTTGTACACACCCTATAAAAATTGGATAAAATTGCTAGAACATTTCCATTGTTGTTTCTAATAATACTTCCCCCGCCACTAATACTCGGATTCCCTTTGCTGGCACAGTTCACATTCAATTTAATAGAATAAAATGTAGGGCATCAATAAATAGGAATTAAAGCTTTAATCCTACTAATTGGAGGGGTGTTCAACTTAAAGATCCACAAGATAAGATTTTCTCTCAAAGAAAGGGATTTAGAGAATTTAGTAGGGTAGGTGATTTCATGAATCCAATCTTTGACTCTCTCAATTATGGTAATTGCGGCATCGGAGCCATCATTATATCTTCTGATATTTTTTTCCCACCATAACTCCCAAACAAAGAATTCTAGTATTGAAATCTTGAGTTGGAATAACATCAATGTCCAATATTCTTCTAAAAAAATCCAAAACCTTAGAAGCAGTTGTATCTATCAATAAGTGTGGGTTGTTGTTTCCCTCCAAGGATCTCTGTAATAAGAGGCTTTGGAAGCCAATGGAATATCAATATTCATCAAAATGTCATCTATTGGAACTTTCCCATAGATTTACCAAACAAAGAAACCCACTTTGGGAGGGATCAACTTATTCCATAACCATTTAGAGTAAGAAACCTAAGGGTAATGAGATCAGATTTCATTCCATGTTGACATGGAGAAAAAACCATTACTTATCAGAGTCCAAACCAATCTATCAACTCTGTTTGATAAGATAACGCTGGAGTTGAGAATATCATGAATTTTCAGAAAATAGATAATATTAATACATCTTGATGCCGAACACCATCACCATTAAGCACATCTTTTACCCAAGTTTCAAGGTTTGCATTTATGATTCCATCAGTTTAGTCGATTAAGGAACCTATACCCGACCAGTTTTCAAGCCAAAAAATTAAATTTCCTGATCTTTCAAACGCATAGATGTACTGATAACCTTTAGTAATGAATTCCAATCCTCCTTCATTTAAAGGCCTACAAATCTTATGCAACCCACCCAATGATTGCACTTTCCGAATTCAAAAAAACCCCATAACAATCTGTACAAATACGGTAAAAGCTTTGCATTATCGATTTGGGGATATCCAAAGATGCAGGGATGTGAATTGGCATGGATAAAAGCACATGCTTGAGAAGAGCTAGCCTACCACCCTGAAGATAGAAGCTTCCCTTTCCAATATGCCACCCTATATCTAATTGTAGCAAGCATATCGTCAAAAAAAAAAAAAAAAACTACTTTATAGGTAGTTCCATGTATGTTATAGGCAGAGATTTCCTCACAAATCCTATAATATCACCTACAATTTTTATACGGATTTCTGAGGCTTTGGAGTTACTAATATAATAGCTTTTATGTCTATATTCACTAGCTAGCTAGAGATATTTTCATACCTACTAATAAATCCCATGATTTGCTTCAAGGAAGACTTCAACCGTCTAGTAAATATACCAGTATCATCGGCAAATAGACTGTGGGAGATGTCTGGGCATCCCCTAGGAAGATGATAATATGTTGCATTACCCTCTGCAAATATCTTTTTTATCCCTATGCTAAGAACTTCTTCTGCAAGAATGAATAAAATGGGAGACAATGGATCACTTTGACCGAGATCTCCGGTAGATTTAAAATAGCCTTTTGGCCCAACCTCCATAACCATTGAGAACCAGCAACTTTTTACAGTTTTCTTAATCAACTCAATCCAAAAATATGAATTTTTCTAGAACTTCTTAAAAAAATCTCATTCCATGCGATTGTATGCCGTCGCTATATCTAATTTCAAAACCACATTGCCTCCTCTAATTTTTTTAGTTTAGATCCTGCAATACCTCTTGAACCAATACTATATTATCATAGATACGTCTTCCTTGGACAAAAGCACCTTGCTCCTCATAAATCAATTGGGGGAGGATGGTGGCCAATCTCGTATATATAATTTTAGTAATAATTTTATAAGAAAAATTAGAAAGACTAATAGGTCTGAAGTTCGACATTTTACCTCAGGGTTGTCTTTCTTTGGGATGAGAATGAGATGAATGAGATGAGGTAAAAATTTCAGAAAAAGTCCTCCCAATAAAAAATCGTTGACCACACTGCCCACACATCATGACCAACGACCTCCCAACAAGAAGCAAAAAACCATTCGGCCTAGGTGAGCTATCTTTAGATAGAGAGAAGATATTTTTTTCAATCTCTTCCGTAGTAGGAGCCCGAAGGAGATACACATTATCCTTTGCAGAGATAAGCGTGGGAATAGACTCGAGCAATTTGTCATCAAGGATACGTGGTTGAGATGAGAAAATATTAGAGAAATACAGTATTGCCTCGGCATGCACCCCATCAGCACCAATAACCCAAAATCCTTCATCATTTTTAATTTTCTCAATTCCTATTTTTTTTTTTTTTCTTTTAACATTAACCATGGCATGAAAGAACTTAATATTCCTTTCCCCCTTATGAAGCCATTTCAATCTTGATTTTTGCCTCCAAAAAATTTTCTCTTGAAGCAAAGTACACTAGAGGTGATTGTAGGCACTCTGAAGGGCAAGTTTTGTGGCATTTGAAGGATTTAAGTCACAGTTTGCTTCAGCCCAAATAGAACCATCCTCGGCATTTCTAACATTTTGATTAATATTTCCAAACACATCTATATTCCAAACCTTGAGTTTGGTACGAAGAACTTTGAGCTTCGAGTAAAAAGCAAAAAGAGGCGAACTAGTCACAAACAATGTCCAAGCCTCTTTCACAATGTTCTTGAAATCAGGGTGGAAAATCGACATCTACTGAAATTTAAAAGAAGCATTCTAGGGGCAACAACATCTTAAAACTCAAACTATAATGGGGCATGGTCATAACACATTCGATTAAGATGATGCACTCGAGAAAGTTGGAACTGAGTTGTTCAAAAGTTATTATAAAAAATACGATCCAAATGAGGCATCAGAATATTATTTCCTCCTTAATTATTGGTCCGTGTAAAAGCATTATCATTATAACCTGCAACAATTAAAGCAATGTCATCCATAAATTTACCAAACTCTTATATCGACTGAGAACATGAAGGTCTTCCTTTAGCTTTTTCAAAAGGGGTTAAAATTATATTAAAGTCCCCACAAACTGCCCATGGGATTGTAATTGAACTCGAGAACTCGACTAGTTTCTCCCATAATGATCGTCTTTCAACCAAAGAGCATAAAGCATAAACAAAGGTAGCCAGAAAATTGCAATTATTAGCCGTATCCATGCAATTTAGAGAGATAAATTGAACATATTTTTCTATAAAATGAACTCGTATATATTCTTTCTAAAAAAACCCAAATTCTATTTCCACTCTCCACACCATTAGAAGTACAATTATGCATTCCAACTTTCCTTTTGATAGACTGAGCTTTCGAAAAGGAAATTTTTTACTTAGCAATAGAAACCATATCAATTTTGGAAGAAAAAATAATAGATTTTAAACGCCTACATGACAACTTATTTCTAATTCCTCTAATATCATAAAATAGAAGATTTATTAATGACTAAAGGTTTTATCACTCGTTGGGCTAATAGACGTAGTCATCCGATGATCTATTAGGAGTTTATTCCATGGAACAGGGTTATTAAGAGCAATAATTCGTTTGTCATTCCAAAATGGGGAATCTGGTGGAGGAAAATCAATATTGTCACACACCATCCTAACCCTGTTGTCCTCCTTAAATTTGGAGAAAGTTTCCTCTAACTGAGTATTTAGAGTAGCACTAAAGTTTTTTAAATTATTGATAATTGTATTCCAATCAAAAACCTTTTCATTACATCCATCCATAAGCAAATCTTCCTTGGTTCTTCCCACATAATCAACTTTCAATGATTGGAATTAAATAATGCATAACTAGAGAGCACCCTCAAGTCATCAACACTACGAATATGAGTAGGCCAAAGAGAAATGCATAAATCATTGTCTCCAACTTCGATTTCATTTGATTGAACATCTATGGCCTCCTTAAGGCCCTCATTATTCACCTTTGCAATGTCTCCATAGGAACCTCAAAACGTCTACCTATGGTCCTCCACAACTAATCGAGACGACTTTAGAAGTGAACAATTGGTCAACATGAACAGGGCCATGCCGATCTATTCTAGTCGCTTCAACCCCACTATTAGGATTAGTTACATGAGATGGAGTATTGTAGCCAATAATCAAGGGAGAAAGCTCCCTTCCCCACCTTGAACACTAGTAATTCCAACCATAACATTATCGCCTTCACCCATAATAGTAACATTCCCTATCGCCGTAGCGTTCCTAGCCACAGAAGCATGCCTCGTAAGAGTTGTACCATTAGAAGTCGCATTTTCAGTTTCCTTACCCCTCATAGTCACCAGATTTTGAATAGTGGGACCCACAGACTCCTCATCGTGGTGATCCAATTTTATGACTTTCTATGACAGTTATCAATCCCATGTCCTAACTTAGAGGAACCTTGGCAATCCAAGGGTTTTCTTTCATATTAAACCCTCTGGAAGAAACCAATTAAACCACAACCAATCCAAATACGACCAGGATGGTTCTCCCGAAGATCCAATCTCAACACAAGCTTTGGCGGCAATCATTCTTGTGCACCAAAAGTCATTCTATCAACCTTCAAAACTTTTTCACCTGCTCCTTTGGCCGATAAGAAATAATTTCCTTGGTAAAAATTCACCTGGAGGTTGGAGAAAGAAACCTAAACTGGCACCACTGGAGATTCAGATCCTACCTTGAAGTCTCTAGACAACTTGAATAATCAAAATGAAAACCCCTTATTGGAGATATGTTCCTTCAGCCAAACCTCAACAAAATCCATGTGATCCAACAACCTGAGAAGAAGGTGTTATTGATCCAGACTAGTCACAACCACATCAGCTTTCAGGTGGAAATTCGATTGCAAGAAGCTTTTTACATCGAATATTGATGGCCTTCTCTATAACAACACTTAGCGATCAAAAAATATAGGAGTGAAATTCGGATCGTTCCACCTCATCATTAGAGAAAAATATTGCTAGTGATCCAAGATGAGAGGATGGGCTCTTAATTGACATCGCCATAGGATGAACAGATAGTGCATTAGCAACAATCGAAGCAAAAAAAGCAGTCATATTGCCAACAGTAGACGATGAAGGATCTGGGGCCTAACCTCCTAAGAGATGGGAGGGTTGAACATGATTGGGAGCTAGAAACCAACCTTCCTCGATGATTGACGTAGGATACCATTCACACCATCATAAGGAAAAAGTGTTAAAGAATAAAAAAGAACACAGAAAATCCAAATCCCAACACACAATAAAGGAATCGAACACAAAACAACAAAACCTTGAAATTAAAGAGGAAATCCATACCTTGGGTGGAACCCTTTTTTTGCCAAAGGTCAGCAAAGTATGTCATTAAAAGAGAATGAGAATATACAAACTAGAAACTATTTGGATCACAACTCCACCTTCGGCAAGGCCATTAGTAGAAAGGAATCCAAAGCAAACAAAAAAAATGGAATTACATAAATCGGTATTTGGTCCTTTGCTGATCATCTCATCATACCTCTTAAAGAGTAAAAGATGAAGCGTTATCCCAGAAAGAAATAATTTTAGATCTTGCTGCCCTCCTAGCCAAAATAACGGCAACAATATTAATTTCACAATATCCATGTGAAATATTCTATGAGATGTGATCGAGGTAGCGCTTGAAATACCACCACTTCTGCAAATAACACCAAGGAATGTTTTGATCTTGGATGCAAATAACCACAACATGCGAGTCGCACTCAATCCAGAGCTTAGATATATTTTTTTGAGCAGCATAATGTAAACCATGGAAGTACGCTGCAAACTCTGCCATAAAATTTGTCCCTATACCTTTATAGATAGAAAAATTAACAACTCACCTCAGAGCCTGTGTCATTACGAAGGATGCCTCCTGACCCTGAGTGGCTTGGGTTCCCTAAGGAGCAACCATCAATATTTAATTTATAGAATCCCAAAGGCGAACATCTCCAGAGAACCTCAACTGATCTTCTGGCTTTTGAATTTGCAATATTCATCTTGAGCTTCCTTGAGAGAAGGTCTTTCACAGAGCAAACCTGAATGGGGAATACAACTGAGTCGTCGCAGAGTCCTTACAATATTGAATTAATCACCAAAGACATAGGCTTAGTGTGATTTTCAAAGATCCTCCGATTTCTTTCCAACCAAATATTGTATGGAATTAGAATAGCTAGTGGAAGCCATGCTCTTTCACAAGGAACAAAAATAGATTTCGTCTTCCACCATTAGAGCAATTCTTCAATTGAGAAGAAACCATTCCATCTAATATCAAAGAGGGTAGCAATTGCAGACTAGACTCTAGAAGAAAAATCACACTCCAGAAAGAGATGGTTTAAAGATTCCTCATAGTCTAAATAAAGGTTGCACCTCGAGACTAATGGGACTTGCCGTTTTTTAACTTTATCATAAGATGGGAGGCTCTCATGAGCTAGCCGCCACCCAAAAATTGAATGCCTAGGATGAAGACCTTTCAGCCATACCATACAAGACCATCCTTTTATAGGCAATTTTCCTCTTAGCTTTTCCCAGGCCGAAGACACAGAGAACTGGCCTGACTCAGAGAGGGTTCATACTCTTTTATTAGCAGAAGGGATAAAAGGAAGAGGAACAGAGAGGATACAATTGCATATGGCCTACAAAAGAGGAGACGATACTGTTGGTAACTTCCAAGACCTTTCTTTAATGAAATCAGAAACCGTGGCTGATAGAGTAGCGTTGCTAGCACTAGCTATATCATCAACAATCGCAGTCACCTAACCACCTGTCATACCAAAACCTTATTGAGCAACCATCCCCTACAACCCATCTTTCAGAGTTAGAAACAAAATTCCAAACTTTGCGAAGCCCCGGTAAAATAGAAGAAGACTTGATTGACTTCGTGAGGTTGCCATCGTTTGCAAGAAAATGGCCCCACAAGAAAATTGCAAAGATAGGCTGATCCACTTTAATAGTCCAGTAAAGCTTAGAAAGCAAAACTAGATTCATCTCCCTCAAGCGACGAATACCAAGACCACCCTCCTTAGGCTTACAAACTGTGGGCCACTTAACTGTAAGAGTCTTACTAGACATTATATCTTCAATCCAAAGTAAATTCCTCGTCCAACGCTCCATGAGAGCAATAGAGAAAGCTGGAAAAAGGTACACAGAGCAGTTCTAAAGGGGCATGTTGCTCATCACAGATTTAATAAGCTCCACTCTATCTGCCATCGATAAGAGCTTACCCTTCCAACTAGCTAGTTTGGCTTTGAATTTGTCCATCAAATGTAAGATTAAATCCCTTCTAACTCGGCCTTTGAAAAGATCAACCCCAAGAGAGCGAGTTGGGAAGTCGCATTCTTGGATATTTAAAACTCCATTGATCCTTTGCTTTTGCTCCACAGAGACAGATTGAAGAAAAATCTTGTTTTTTTCAATATTTATTTTTTGGCCCAAGTATGTTTATATATCTCAAGGAAACACTTTAGGTGCTTTACACTTCTCAGGTCTGAATTCATCAAGATAAATAGATCATCAGTATATAAAAGGTGGGATGGAGTGAAAGTACCTTTGAGACCTGGAATGCTCTTCACCATTCCACTTGCTCTAAGATCAAACAGACCTCGACATAAAGCCTCCTCTGCTAGTATAAAGTGCATAGGGGAAGCAGGGTCACTTTGATGAAGAACTCTTTCAACTCCAAAAAACCCCATTGGTCCTCCATTAATCAAAACAGATAAATGGGAAGATTCCAAAATGGACCTAATCCATCCAATCCAAATTTGAGAAAAATCAAAATTTTGCAACACATCAAAAAGGAAGCCCCATTCCATAGTATCAAATGCTTTTTGCACATCAAGCTTCAACCCAATACACCCCCCAAAACATTTTTCAGACATCATGTTTGTAAGCTCTGATGCTACCTCAATATTAGAAAAAATGACTTTTCCATTTTAAAAGGCTCCTTACTCTTCTGAAATAAGGCGAGGAAGAAGGAGTGCTAAGCGAGAAGCCAATATTTTGTGAATGAGCTTGAAAAAGAAATTTCCTAACAAATCGGTCTAAATTGACCCACCTTCCAAGCATTTTCCACCTTTGGAATAAGGGAAAGAAAATTAGAATTCACACTTTTAATAACAATACCTTCCACAAAAAAATTTTTGATAGCATTGCAGACCTCCAACCCAATAATGTCCCAGCATGTTCTAAAGAAGGCACCGGGGAATCCATCAGGGCCTGGAGTGCTATTGGGATCTAAGTCAAAAACAACCTTCTTAATTTGTTCAAACGATGGAATCGCAGTAATAGACTTATTGTCAACCATAGTAATGACCTTAGGAATGACAGAGAGCAACTCCTCACTTCGCACAGATACTCCTCGCTTGTGAAAATTTTCAAAGTGACCAGCCATATGAAGCCCAATAGCTGCTTGATCTGTTAGAACAACCCCACTATCATCTTGAATTTCACAAATAATATTTCTACCTCTTCTACCTCTTTTAACCATTTAATCCTGGACTTTTCCTTCCATAGTTTTTCTTGAAGAAATACTGCCTTCTCCAGATCCTTCTTGACTGTATATTCTTGATTGAATAAAGAGTCATCTAACCCCCTTTGCTCTTTTGAATTCTGAATAGAAAAAATAGCAGCTTTGGCAACCTCAATTTCAATATCAATATGCGGGAAAGCCAACTTGGCTCCTAGCCGAAGAGGTTTCTTGAGCCTTTTGAGCTTTTGGGACACTATATACATTGGGGTGCCTCTCACAGGGACCTCCCAAGAAAATAAAACAACATCAATAAAGTTTCTATGATCGGCCCAGAAACGGAGCATTTGAAACGGGATACTGACAGAACGATTGGAGAATGATCAGGGTAATCTCGAGGAGGAACATGTTGAGCACAATCTGAAAAAATTTGAAACCATTCCTCATTACCCAAGCATTGATTCAAAACATCCCAGACATTACCAATCCTCCTATTGTTGGACCAAGTAAACTGTAAACCAGATGAGGGAATTGACAGAAGAGAGGCTGAATCCAAAAAAGCTGTAAATTCATCTGACGATCCTTGATTAAACTTACCGGGACCATGCTTCCCATAAGAACATAGGTAGGTGTTGAAGTCACCCATTACTATCCATGGGACTTGAACCTGAAATAGATGCAAGATCGCACCACAGATCTCTACGAGTTGCTTTAAAGCAATTTGCATGCACAACTGACATAAAAAATTTCTTCCCAAAAGACTACAAAATCATGGAAATATGCTTATCTGACTAAAGCACAACAACAAGCCACTGAAGCTCCTCCTTCCGGAAGAACCAAATATTAACGACCATATCCTGCCGATGGTTATGAATAAAATCAAAGTAATAGCCTAAAGAGCAGAAAAAAATTTTGAGGCAGCAATTAAGATCAACCTTAGGCTCCACAATACAAATATACGAAGGCTGATGCTCACGAATCAATAACTTCAGAGCTACATGAGCACGACCATTTGCCACACCCTGAATATTCCAAAATAGGCAAATCATTGGGAATTTTGTTTCTGAGATAACCTTGTAGTGCGTCTCAAGACCACACTCTACCGCTACCAACTCCTGTGATGAAGAACCTTTAGAGAAGGGAGGGGAAATCAAAGTAGAGAGGGGGGAAAGGAGGATCACACTCACACATTCATTCAATAATCAAATTGCTCTCTAAATCTTCAATCGATTACAACCAATATATAGGAAAATAGGAACATGAAATTAGAAACTTAACTGAAATGGAAACTAGCCTAAACTAGGAAACAACTATAAAAAGGAAACCAAAACAAGGAAATAAATCCTACTCCTACGCTCAAGTCTGGAAAATAAAAGCATGAAATAAAATACTAAGTAAACTACTAATTTTATTTCCAACCCTTGTTGGACCAAAACCCTGGGTTGGACCGGTTCTTCTTGGCTCTTGGCTTCCAAAGCCGGTCATGCTGGTCCAACCAAGAAAGGACAGCCTTGGCTCTTGGCTTCCAAAGCCAGTCATGCTGGTCCAACCAAGAAAGGGCAGCCGTATCTGCATCAACTCTCCTCCTTTGAAAAGAACTTGACCCCGTCGAGTTAGGGAAAGGACCGAGGAGACCGTCTGAAGGAATACGCTGAATAAGGAATGATCCCACTATCTTCTTGAGCTTAATTTCAGGGAGATCTTTGGCAGGATGAAACTTTATAGTCTTGTTGGCATGCTTGAAGGCATAGGTATTGGCATAGCCACTATGCTGTACTTTCTTATCAAACAACCAAGGTCGACCAAGAAGGATATGGCACACCTTCAGAGGAAGAACATCACGTTGGACTGTATCCTTAAATCCACCAATAGAATATGTGACTAAGCACTTATCTGTGATTTTGAGATTAGTGTTGTTCACCCACGCAACCTTGTAAGGATTACGATGTGGTTCTGTATTCAATCTCAGCTTACGAACAGCGTCTTCAGAGACAACATTAGTGCAACTGCCTCCATCAATGACCAAGGTTAGCAACTGATCATTGCACTTCACACGAGTCTGAAAAATATTACTGCGGCGCCAATCTTCATTTTCAGTGGCCTTCTGAGTGGTCAACACATGACGAATGACATAAAAAGGATGTTGGTCATCGTCACTGAGAGTGTCATTTACTTCACCTGTTGCACGCTCTTCTCTTAAATCAACTGTGTCAGAACCAAGTTGCTCTTCGGGAATATATGATATAGGAGAATCCTTATCAATAAAAGCAACCAAACGGCTGGGACATTGGGCACTGATATGTCCAAATCCATGGCATGAGTAGCACCGAACTGTAAATTTTGAAGAATCAGAAGGTTTATCTGAACCACGCCGAGGGGGTGAGTATGGGCGAGTAGGCCGTGAAGATGACATTTCAGAAACATGTCGAGGTGGAGAATACGACCGACTAGGTCGTGAAGAAGCCAGAGATGTAGCATTTGCTTGTGGCTTGCTAGATGACCTCTCTTGGGTAGGAGACTGTTGCCAAATGGAACTAGTACCTCGAGAAAAAGTATCTGCAAAATTTCTCCGATTGTATGGGCGTTTCAGACTTTCCTCAACCTGATATGCTACTTGTCGACTAGATGCAAAGGCAGCACTAAGTTGAGGGTGCAAACCATTGCGAAATTGGGCCACTAAGACTTCTTCATCCTACTCAAAGTCAAAAACGAGTGGCCAAATAATAAAATCTAGCAACATACTCTTCAACGGTCAAATTCTCTTGTTTCAACTGTGCAAACCTGAGATGCATGCGTTGCTTGTAATCAGAAGGCAAGAATCGTCGATTCATAACTTCATACATTTCAGCCCAAGTAGTGACCAAACCAATGCCTCGGATTCGGTTCTGTTATTATTGCTTGATCCACCAGACTCGAGTCGTGCTTTTCAGTTTGACCTCTGCAAATAGGATCTTTCGAGCCTCAATCAACCTGTATCATCTGAAGAATGTATCTAAACTGTGAATCCAGTCAATGTACAATTTTGGATTATTGTCTCCATAAAAATCAAGGACATCCACTTTTGTTGCTCTTTCTGCTCCATCATCATGTCTACCAGTCCCATATGGTGGTGGAGGAGGTGGTGATGGTGTATGATGTGGTGGTGGTGGTGGTGTTACTGGCAGATCCTGTGGAGTGGTGTTGAAAGAATCCCCAGACTGAATGGGACTCTTTCCTTTATCTGCTGCCACCAAACGATCAATAGAAACTTGCGTAGATTCCACCATTGTTTTTAGGGACGTGATCATGTTAGTGAGAGCATCAAATTTTGTATCAGTTTCTCCTTTATAGGAATTCAGCTGTTGAACAACTTCACTATTGGCTACCATGGTGAGGAGTAACAAAATAGCACTCAAAGAATAATAGTAGAATAGTAAATTACTAGAGGCTTAAAGGGCAGGGATAGAATAGTAAATAATATATTTTTTTTTTTTGGAAGTTCAAATTAAACCACAAAAGGGTGTGTCAGTCACGTGTGGGATAGGGGTTTGATTTGAAAATAAAAAATATATGGGACAAAAAGGGGAATAAAGGAGAAAGGGAGGGGTATTTCTGGCAAGTCAAAAGAATTTAAATTAAAAGAAGGAAGAAATAATACTGTGGGTTGGGGTTTCACCGACAAAGGAGAGGAGGGGATCTCCTTCTTGGAGACGAAACCAGATGAGAAAGGCGGAAGCCCAAATCGAACTAGGTATGTTCCTCTCTCTCTCTTCTTCTTTGTCTTCTTCTTTCTTCTTCTAGCTTCTATCTCTCTCTCTTCTCGACTTTTCTTTCTTCTCGGTTCTTTTTTTTTTTTTTTTTTTT
>NW_024868613.1:16306-79392 GCF_013358625.1 Macadamia integrifolia | reverse complement strand
GAAGAAGAAGAAGAAGAAGAAGAAGAAGAAGAAGAAGAATTCTAAAGGGCGCCAAGATTCCAAGAAATTAAGAAATAAAATAGACAATAAATACTAAGGATAAAATTGTCAAATGAAATATTAGTCACGAAATATGAGTTAACATAAAAAAATATTAAATAAAAGATATTTTAGAAACTATTAAATATAGGATGATATAGATTTTTTTTTTTTAATAAATATAGAATAATATAGATTGTGGCGAGATAAAAAAGGAAAGAGAGAGGGAGAGGGAGAGAGTGGATGGCGTGAGATTTTGAGAGAGGGTTAAGGGTACCAAAAGAATAGAAAAAATAAGAAAGATAAGGAAAGTGAGATAATGAGGAAGTTAATGTATTTATATGAACAATAAGGATAAAGTTGTCTAAGAAAATATTAGCCACGAAGCATAAGTACGTGCACTTAATGATAGTATGATATATATACAAGTTTAGGGGGCCACGGGTCTATCATTTGGGACCTAGGTGGGAATTTCATCACGGCAAAATGCAAATGGGGTTTCTGTTTATTTGCTTCCACCTCCAAGATGGAAGCCATTCGAGATGGTTTGCTTCTTGCTCACAACCTCTGTTAGCAAAAAGTCATCATCTTATCTGATTGTTCGACTACAGTTGTAGCTTTAAATGGCCATCCCTCGTCTCTAAGCTGGGCGACAAGTGCGCTGGTCACAGATGTCACCTAGCTTCGCTCTCTTTTTCAATATGTTTTATTTTGTTTTGTTAGCAGATCTCACAACTTAGCAGCTGATTTTCTTGCTTCTGATGCATATAGATTTCGTTTGTTTTGTTTGTGGTTAAGTCCACCACCTTTCAACAGTTGTCCCTTGAGAAAAAAGTATTGGAATAAAAGGAGAATATGGAATGAAAATTAAAATGAAGTGGGAAAACTTAACATTCAATCTTTCCAAAGTAGTACCTTTTTAATAGATAAAAGTTTTTTTCTAAAACAAACAAGGGTAGAATAGAATATGAACAATCTATAAACTATCAAATTGCAACTTCTAGAATTAACATGTCTACCCAAAAAACAAACAAATAAAATTGTACAAATCAACCCCACCCCCCTTAGTTTTATCCTAATGTGAATTAGGTCAAAGTAAGCAGAATTAGCAATGGAATTGATCCCTATGAATTTCGATTATGATTCAATCAGAGTTTATAGGAATAACCGAAAATCAGCCTGAACCCTAAAAATTACACATTTTTTGAATTTAAGAATCGACATGAATTGGGAATTGGATTAGGGATTTCGATCTGATTTGATCAAATCGACATTCCGATTCTTCAAATCATGATCTATACATTCCATAATTTACTCCGATTGGCTGGTTTTGATTTCTTCTTTGAAAAATCTACTACTCACAAAAGCTTGAGATCGAATGCCGTACATAATTTCTAAGGCTCGAGAAAGTGCATCAATGAAAATGCAACGGACTGATTTTGTAGATAGAAAGATAATAAGGTAATTTCATGTATGTGAGAGAGAACACCCTAGATAATCCAATCCTAACCTAAAAGCAAAAATAGAAATTCTATAAAAAGGAGTAAACAACTAAGAACAATTTTAGATGCCCAAAAAAAGCTAACACAATTCGACTTTGCTACAAGGTCTCTCAACTCTCAAATTGTGTTGCACTAAAATGCAGAATGTCCTTATCAGTATCATCTTATGACAGTATCATATTATGACAAGACCAAAAGCCAAATCACCCTGAGCCAAACAAGCATATTGTAATGCCTTTCTTTATCTTTATCCATACAGTATACACCCTCGTCATAATCAACTTGCCCCATCCCACTCTCGCATTGTTCCGCGCGCAACAACGACAAAACTCATTAAACTATGTGGGTGAGTGAGCCACGAAGTGATCTCTCTCTGTCTCTCTCTCTCTCTCCCCAACGTCCAACCCAACTTGAGCATTCTCCTTTTGCGAATGAGTTGAGATAATCAGTTTCTTTAAAAAACAAAAGTAAAGGTAAAAGCTGCTTTGTTATGGTGGAGATATACCTTTATCTTTTCTTACCAAAAAACATAAACAATACTTTAATCGTGAAACCCCCCCACCCTGAAGCAGTCAAAGACCCATACTCCTCCGAAAAGGAGACAAAAGCCCGAGCACTCCACGCGCTATCCACGACGGCGACACAAGCCCAATAAGCAAACCCCGTGCCCCACGCCCTGTGCCCACACCCGCTTCAACTCCAACCCGAGCTTTCTTAGTTGCGCTACATGACTGTTGGGAGAGTGAAAATTTTATCCTTTGATAATTCTTATTTTAAGTTTTCATTATGGAAAAAGATTCTCGAACCCACTGGGATGATACGTTTAAGTGGATACATTATCTCTTGCCGCTATAAATTATTCCAAATACTCCCAATTTGACAGGTTTCGCATAATACTCCTTCCAGTGCTTAAAACTGTACATGGGCATATAGAAAATCTTTTCCAATATGTAAAATACAAGATTTCCAATACTAAGAAGATAAGGAGGGAAATAGATACTTAACTTCAAATAAATAAACATTATTTCATACTCGATCTCATAGATATCATAGGTTTGGAGGGATGATTTATGAGAGAAAAACAAAATTTTTTCCACCTTGAAGAGAGAGAATCATTAATCTTTACACGTATATCCTACAAAGTCCAACATCTCGCCCCCTTTAAAGTCTCGTCCGACCAATAAAAGATAGTAATGGATGAAAAAACACCTAATCAAAGAAAAAGACAAAAGAGTTCTTAATAATGATACTATTGTGATATAAGGTATTCTCGGCCATTAAATATCTACAACATGGAACTTTTGTTCGTCATTAAATTTTATCTTCATTCTAAAATTTCAGTAAAATTAATTATAATTTAATATTGAAAAATTATCTGAAGATTAAAATTTAGGAATCATGAGACAATTTCAATAGTGGATGTGGGGGTGAAATATTGAGACATTGTTTTCCAATTACTATGCTAGCTTCTTATCCAGTGATTGGTATGACCATGTAAACGAAACAACCATGGACTTATCTTTACTATCAAGATAAGCTTATGCTGATAAAGACTATGAATTAAAAGGCAATTGCAAGCATTGTTGTTTGAAAAGTTAAAGGAAAATTTTATCAATATTTTTCACATGATAGATTTTTCGTTCTCCCACCGGTCACAGTATATTATGTACGCCTCTTGCTAACCAGTCTGTGTGTCGCTTCTCCGCGCCGCAACTCCACGATGTCATGCCACGTTTCCGCATGTCCCCACTTCAATGTCACATTTCCCGCTTACAAGAGAAGATCGGGACGGTCCATGCCTCATCCTCCAATTAAGGCTCAAAAACACACACCCACAATTTAGAGTAGTAGACTTTTTGGAAAGTCCCCACTCCCTATAGTCCCACAGGGACTCCCTCAGTCCCTCCTCCTTATAAAAAGGGTGACCAATCGTTCATCTAAAAGAAAAGAAAGGTTCTGTTCCATCTTCTTCATCCTTCTCTCCATAGCTTATTCCTTCCAAAAATCCAAGTTTTAATCAACTGAAAATGCCTGCTAAATATTCACAACAACTGAGAGAAGAGGAAGAAGCGACGGGAAGCTTATTACCCACTCGATCTCCCGATTCTGAAGAAGAAAAAGATGACACAGAGACAGCTTTCGAGTCCAGTGAGAAGGTTGTGGTAGTGGGTGTCGACGAGAGTGAGAGCATCCAAAACAAGGATTTTTCTACAGTTCCACCCTTTTCATGGAAGAAATTATGGTTGTTTACGGGGCCAGGTTTCCTCATGAGTATTGCTTTCCTCGATCCTGGAAACCTTGAAGGAGATCTCCAGTCGGGAGCTATCGCGGGTTATTCTTTGTTGTGGCTATTGATGTGGGCTACCATCATGGGACTTTTGATTCAGATGTTGTCGGCTAGGCTTGGTGTCGCCACGGGCCGGCACTTAGCGGAGCTCTGTAGGGAGGAGTACCCGTCATGGGCGGGCTACCTTTTGTGGATTATGACGGAGCTGGCCTTGATTGGGGCTGATATTCAGGAGGTTATTGGCAGCGCTATTGCCATCAAGATTCTCAGCAATGGAATTCTTCCGCTCTGGGCTGGGGTTGTCATTACAGCTTCTGATTGGTAATTCACCTTTTCTCTTCTGTTAATTTTCTCATTCTGCTTTTTCCGTTTCTAATTTGGGCTATGAGTTTGATTTTTTCCTTCACCCACCCCCTCCCTTTTTGTGTTCTATCTGTTTGCTATTATTTGATTATGTGGAGTTCAAATATTTTGAAATTTCTTACGATGATAGTTCTTGGTTTTTCTTTCATTTTTTCCCCGATTGACTTTAAATTAAAAATTAAAAATTAGGGTTGTTGAAATATAAAAGTTTACTTCAAATTATCTCCTTCCAAATCCATATGTTCTCTTCTGACAGATTCCAGTCTTCTCAAGGTTTCTCTTGTCATGAATTGAATTCCTGATTGTTTTTTGAGGGGACAGAGGATGCACCCAAGTCATAGGTCTTATCTGATTAGAAGAAACCAGTCAGTCACTTTGTTAAGAGATAGTCATGGCTCGATATGTGAACTTGTCTGCTTTTTTCTGCTGTTAACAGTTTCATCTTTTTATTCCTTGAGAACTATGGAGTGAGGAAGCTGGAAGCCGTTTTTGCAGTTCTCATCGGAACAATGGCAATTTCATTTGCCTGGATGTTTGGCGAGACCAAACCCAGTGGAAAGGAACTTCTAATAGGTGAGACAGCTGCCTTTGTGCCTTGTGTTGCCTTCCCCCCATAGTATTATTGTACTTGCACGACTAAAAGTACCCAATCGGTCAATTCCTTTTTGTAGGTGTTGTGGTTCCAAAATTGAGCTCGAGGACAATACGCCAAGCCGTTGGTGTTGTAGGTTGTGTAATCATGCCTCACAATGTGTACTTGCATTCTGCTCTTGTACAATCAAGGAAGGTTGAGACCCACAAGAGAGGCCGGGTCCAAGAGGCCCTTAATTACTATACCATTGAGTCCACTGCTGCCTTAGCCATCTCCTTCATGATCAACCTCTTTGTTACAACTGTTTTTGCAAAGGGATTTTATGGTACAGATAAAGCTGATAGCATAGGCCTAGTAAATGCGGGACAGTATCTCCAAGAGAAGTATGGACGAGGAAAATTCCCAATTCTCTACATCTGGGGTATTGGGTTATTGGCGGCTGGGCAGAGTAGTACCATCACAGGGACTTATGCAGGTCAGTTTATCATGGGAGGTTTCCTCAATCTCCGTTTGAAGAAATGGTTGCGATCCTTGATCACAAGAAGCTTCGCTATCGTCCCGACTATAATTGTTGCCCTTGTGTTTGACTCATCTGAATCTACATTGGATGTTCTTAATGAATGGCTTAATGTCCTTCAATCGGTTCAGATTCCTTTTGCCCTTATTCCCCTGCTTTGCTTGGTCTCCAAGGAAGAGCTAATGGGATCCTTTAAGATTGGTCGTACTCTCAAGGTGAGATGCTAGCCTATTATTTGGTACTATCTTTGTTTTTTTGATAAGCTATTCCATTCTATGATGTCAATCCATGACTTGGATCGCTGTTACTTTGGGTAAACATTAATTGTATTTCTAGAGATCTTGTCACTTTGATTGACATGGTTGACATTGATCCTAAATCCTAGCAGTATTTGGATCATGTGCATTCAATTGCTTCAGTAGAAATTGTATCTATATTTGCACTTTTTGTTTGTGAATTCAAGGATTAAAGTATCGGTATCGGTCGCCGTATCGGTCGGTCAAAATTAAGATATGTATCGGAGGGTATCGTATCGTATCGGAGATACGCTAAGATACGCTAAAGATACGCACATAAATGGATAGGGAACACATTTTTATACACTTTTGCATAAAAAAACAGTTAAAAAAAGCTATATATAACATGTAGAATGCATAAATACTTAAGTAGAGGGTATCGTATTGATAGACAAATATATTGAGTTGAAAATGTTCAAAATGATGAGGTTTGAGTTTCTTACAGTTTTTTCTTTCCTTATTGCCATTGCCACTGTGATGAGTGCCGTGAAGAGTGTCGTGGTGGTTCAAATCCTTGGCTAGGACCTTCTTCTTCAATAGGAGCAACTACGATGATATTCTGCACTTGTCGAATATAGGCACAATATATTTGAGTAGATCTAAGAAATAAAAAAAAAAAAATTGAAACCCTCACTTTTTTGGGGAAAAAATGTGGGTTTCATTTTTTATAGGTTGTAATTAAATGTTTTTAAAGAACATATAAAAAATCAACAAAGTGTGGATCAATATATTTGAGTAGATCTGAGAAATAAAAAATAATAATTTGAAACCCTCACTTTTTTGGGGAAAAAATGTGGGTTTCATTTGAAATCATGTATTTAGTAATTATAAGTTATGACATTATTTTTAAGAGTTGAATGAACTAAATTTTCTAAAAAAAAATAAAAAATCTAAATTTTTAATTTTTAAATTAATTTGAATAAAAAAAATTCATTTTCTCTTGAAAAAAATTTTAAATCCTTATAAAATTGATTTCTAATAACATATAAAAAAAAACCTTGAAAATCTAAGGTTAAAGTTGAAAAAAATTGAAAATCTAAGGTTAAAGTTGAAAAAAGTGAGTAAATCCTTATAAATCCAATGATTTCATGTAATAATGATGCACAAAATGTGATTCTAAGTATGATGAACCTTAGATTTATAAAAAAACTTGAAAATCTAAGGTTAAAGTTGAAAAAAGTGAGTAAAGATTCAAGAACTTACTATTCAAATGTTTCAACTTTCAAGTTTAAGCCTTCAAGGTTCTTCTTGGACTATGTTTCTCTCCTTCTTTGAACCATTCACTTCCACAATGTTTCTTTCAATCTACCATTTGAGTATCCAAAAAGGTATGTGAATCAAAGGGGAAGAAAGAAACAAAATATAGAAAATTGTTGGTGAGAGTGTGAAGTGTTTGTTTCAAACAACAAAAAATTCACACTTAAGTAGCCGTATCGTACCGATACGGTACAATACTGCACAATACCTTCGATACGTACCGATACGGTACCGATACGGTACCGATACGTATCGATACTCTCGGGAATTTTCAGGTTTTCAAAAGTTCGTATCGTATGTATCGGTACCGATATGGTACGGCATGATACGATACGTACGATACGCCGATACACAAAAAGAGGCCCAAAATTCTCCGTAGCGTATCGGTATGTATCGTGCCGATGCCTACCGATACGGCACGATACGCACTGATACTTAAAACCATGCTCTCAACTCATAATTTGAGGTGATGAATCAATTAATCAATTAATTTAACGTGCTTTATCGAAACAATTTGGATGGTTAACATGCTTTATCTATAATGGAGAGTGTCTCTCATTTATGACTGACTACTTAATGACTGGGCATCCCATTGAGACATCAACAAAGGGGTTACTCAATAGAGTCACAGAAGTATAAGAAAAAAGATGAATGATTAAGGAAGTGTAGTTTGAAGCGGAACTTCCAAATAGGATTCTTTCTGACCAAACAGCCATTTCATGGCCTTTGAGCACATTCCCTCTTTTTTTGAAAGTTTATAGTACTTTAACCGACATCAGTTTCCAGCTCAGGCCACATAATAAACAAGAAGTTGCATGCTTAAGGTATATCCGATTAGGTAAACAGATTATCATGATACAAGAGAAAAATTGGTCAAACCCGATTAAACCCAACCTAAGAGCACCAATTTTCACCCTTAGAGAAAGGCCATCGAAGTTGAGGTGATGAATCAATTAATCAATTAATTTAACGTTCCAGATCAGATATAACAATGGAAATCCATCAATCAGGCCACTTATCATATGGGCTAGGTTGCTTGATGGGTTTCATTTTCCTCTATTGGTTCTGGTTCACGTTCACCAGCCGTCATAGAGCTAAAGAGCAAAGCCCAAGCTGAAGCAAATAAAATTTTGGGATTCAGTAATTACATATTGGAATTTTGGTCAAAACTTTCCTTCCAAACTACCAATTAAGAAGGAAATAAAAGCTTTATCGGATCACAAATTTTTTAAATAAAAACACGAGAGGGAGAAAGAAAAGAATCCAATTATTTTTTAAGCCTTTTATTCATTAGATGGTGAACAGACATGTAGAGAGAGAGAGGCTTAATTAGTATGATTCTAGCAAATGCGGTTGCAAACACATCTATATGTGGGGTTTACAGAAAAATCATTCTGTTCACAAACTTCAAATAATTTCATGTTTAGTTATAAAATTTCACTTTACTTTGTATCCAAAACCTTTTTCTATAATATATAAAATAAAAATTAAATGTAAAATTTATTATTACTAAATATAGTTAAACAGATCAAGTAGTTTATACAATGGCATTGGTTTGTATCGATAATGATTATAAACATTTTTTTTAGTATGAAAACTTCACTTCCCTTTGAATTCCCTTACAACCAAAAGGAGCCAGAAAGAGTAAAGACAAGCCCTTAACCAATGCCCAAAAAACCCTAGCCCACTTCATTTCCTTATCAGCCTTTCTCGTCGAAGGCTCATTTTATTGGTAGTCCCATGTTGCCTTATTTTAGAGACCAATTTTTTCGTGACCTATTTATAGTTAAACGGCGTAATATCACATCTAAGGCCTTTACCCTGATTAAAGCCCGATAATAGACCGATCAATAATAAATAGGAGCATGCATACCCAATATAAGCCCAAATAATTAAACGGATGGTCATGGTGCAAAGGGGAAATTCGTCAAACCCACTTAGGCCTGACTGACCCCGAGCGACTGACACCCTTAGAGAAAGGCCATAAAAATTGAGGTGATAATTGAAGGAGTACTCAATTATTTTATGGTCCAAATCATATAACATTTGAAATATTTTTCCCCCCCTTTTTTTTTTATTATTGGATTCAAAATCCATCAATGAGGCCACTGATTTATGGGCTAGGTTGTTTGATGTTCTTCATTTTCCTCTATTGTTCCAGGTTCACATGTTCTCATGGAACCAGAGAGCAAAGCCCAAGCTCAAGCAAATAAAGTTTTGGGATACTGCATGTTAGTCATATCAGCCTCATATCGAATTTAAGTGGAACAATCTTTTTTCTTATATATCTGTGAAACACCTCCGATCCTTTAATCAGATTGGTCTTTTGAGATGGAAATTTACAATGATTTCATGATGAAATTTTGGTGAAAAATTTCCTTCTAAATTACCAATTAAAAAAGAAATTTAGGCTTTATCGAATCACAAAATTTTAAGTAAAAAAGAAAAAATGAAAAATGAAACATAAGATAGGAGGGATGATAAAGCAAAGAACCCAATAATACTTTATTTACTGATATGGTGAACAGACTACCATCATACATCTAGGGAAAGGCTTAGTATGATTCTTTTCTAGCATGGGTGGTTACAAAAACATGCATATATGGGGTGAAGAGATCTTGGATCTTTCGCTATACAATTCCATTGCCTTTACCGTTATATTTTTTGTAGCACTCTTCACCACAAGCTAGAAGGTTGCAGCCACTAAGATGCAACATTTTCTGGCACCTCCTCTTCTGTGCATCTGCTTTCATCACCATTGATGATGCAACTACAAACAAACCCCATGAAATATCAATATCAGCAAAATAAACATTTTTCAGTAGTTCATCATCAACACCAAATAATGCAGTTAAGCTATTACTTATTGCAAATCACAGAGAGAATACTTAGAACGAACCTGAGAAGACAAGGATAGCAAGGATGAGGAAAGAGGTATAAGAAATCTAGCCATTACTTACCAAATCTCCAACAATTATAAGCTAATAATCCTCACTCTGATGTTGAGTGCTTGTTGGTTCCCAGCTTATAGTGAGTGGTGTTTACAGAGAAACTTTTGGAGTACCTAAGATGATTTTCTTGCTTTGAATATAGATATATGGTGGTGGTTAAAAGACCCATATTTGAGTGTCTTAATTAGGTTTTGGTTCGGTTTCGGTGTGAGAATGGGTGAAACCAAAACATGAACCGATAAAAGTACATGCAAAGGTTATAGTTTTTGTTGGTTTTAAGCAAGTTTTAAAACAAATTAAGATTCAAGATACTTGCCCATTCAGTTTTTAAAATTCTTTACATCTCCTCTTAATTGCCTCTTAAGTGGCTAATTAATTTATGAGGTCTATTCTTGAAGCTAGAGGCATTATGTATTTTCTTCGGTTTTGAAATTAATTAAATCTCCATATAATGGTTATTAATCTCTACAGTTGCTAGTAAGTAATTTCTTCTTAAAAGCTCCTTAAGGTAAAGTTTCTTTTAAGGTTTGAAACAGTTTATGTCTCTACATAGAAGCTTCTTGGGGTAGCAATTCTTCAGTTTTGGGAGATCTTTAATCTCTCCTCCTTAAGCCTCAATTCTTCTTTTTGGTTTTAAAGCTTTTTAATTCATTTATTTCACTCCTCACCTCATTTGTCTTATAAATAGAAGGAAAACTTTAGCATTTACAAGATACGGAACAAGTCACTTGAGATGTATGTTGTTAAGCTTTGCTTTTCTTGAGTTTTTGTTGGATTTCACATGTCCATTAGTGAGTATTTTGTTTTCTAGTTTGAGCACAGCCTTATAACATTCAAAGGAGTCTAGTAATCGAGTACACGATTACTGGGGGAACCATAGGGTTGTTTTATGTTGGAGGCCGATTTGCAATATTCCCAGTTGTACCATAGGAAGCATCTACAGTCTTAAAGACAATGTGACACAATTCAAACCGCCAATTTTTCTTACAATCCTTGTTACAGGTATCAAGAAAATTTCATGCAAGTGATAGATTGAAATTCTCCTACTAAGAAGACGGCATTAAGGTTTCCTCTCTCAATATTCTGACACATAATTTCCTATAGTTTCTGTCATCGATTTTATTAACGGTTTGGTAATATTTACCATATAAATATATTCAAAAATACCCAAAAAAAAAAAAGGTTTAATTCAGGATTGCGCATTGGGTCAGTTTCATCATCAATTTTTTATAGGTTTGGTTTTACAAGAACCTTTGTGTTACCCCCCCCCCCCCTTGTGTCTACTTGGTAATCTATAGAAAAAAAATTCTTTTTCTCCAAATAGAAAAGGCATTAAGACTTTTATAGTGAATACAGAAGGAAGGTTATGCATGTTAACATATGCTTTATGTTCTTTATATGATTTGCGTCTTTGAAATATTTATTAAAAAAAAGAAAAGTGTCTTTAGATATACTTTCTCAACACCCAACTAGTAATGAAGAGAGCAGACTCCCATCTACCAAAAAAAAAAGGAAAAAATGGAAAAACTTACACCCTCCTCCTAATAGTTTGAAGGAATTTCGCCTTCCTTCTTCTTTGATTTTTTTTCTAAAATTCATATTATTAGATCTAATCTGTTAGTCCCGAAATTGAAACTGTTAGTTGGTGACATCACCTAATATCATACCTTCTAATATCAAAAACACCCCGAATTTCTCTTTGACCCTGGCCTCTGATTCCAGCAACAAAAAGACCCGACCCCTTTCGTAGGGATAAATGGAAATGCCCAGAGTAAAACTTTCAAACCTCCAAGAGAGAGAGAGAAGAAGAATCCCTATCTAGTACCAGCTTGATTCCCAGAGGTGGCATGCATTTTTCACCCCGAGTGCTTTGGTCCAATAACTATCTCAATCATCCTTTCAACCTTTAGTAGTTTGGCGCTTTTCATTTAAACAAAAAATGAGGTGTAGCTGATCAGGACTTGGTTTGCGTCTCGCATTTTTTGTTGGCTCTCTCATTTTCATTTTATTTGCAAGGGAAACAAAAATTTGGCAGCCGATGGCGATTGGCGATAGAATGGTTTCTTGCGTTGCTGGCTATTTAATTTTATCATTATGTGGTGGAGTGATTGGATATTTTGATCGTTGGACTGATGAGACATTCTTTATATTTACCCATGTGTTCAATTTAATTCTCTCTCTCTTTCTCATATTCATTTAGATAGAAATTCTTTCCTTTCAATTGAAAGGTAAGGCGATTATATCATGCTTATTAGGGTTGAATGAATATTTGGATTGGGCTTAGCAACAATTATAAACGATATTAAGAGTTTCATTTTTTTTTTTTCATGTAATTTTCTCTTTTGTTACCCTTACCCTTAATCTGGATTTGAAACTGTGCAGTGTCTAGTGGATTTAGGTTTTCATGATGCATTCTTCTGTGGGGGATTTTCCCTATATTTGCCTGTTTGAATGAATGAATTGCTTATTTTGTTCCCAAAAAAAGAAATATTTTTTCCTGTTTTTTTATCCACCCAAAGCTTCCAAAAATGGGTTTTACCTTATAAATAAATTTGAAGCATTATGTTTGATGTATTAGATTAAGATTGGTAAAGAATAAAGGACAACATACCCATGGAGTTTGATTACTAATCTATCACTGACAAGAAACTCATTCCCCTTAGAAATAGTAGCCACTAGGCTGTGTTTGGAAATCTAATTTTGAGTTTGGGATTGATAACTAAACACTTTGAATGTGAAAATCCCTCAACTCATAATTTGTAATTTTAGGTTTGCCACGAATTAGGTAAATTTGTTTACATAAATTTAGTTGCCTTACCAGATAAAAGAGATTAGTTTTGTGGTTAGTGAATCCAGTGTGTAGCGCACTGGTTGCAGCCTCTGCTGGTAGAGCAAGTGCCAGGTTTGTGGTCTAGAGATCAACTCCTGTCACATGCATTCCCCCCGTTCCCCCTTTCCTATCATCCCCCCTCCCATCTTGTGTGTGTGAGTAAAGTCCCCTTGGATAGTTCTATAGGATGTAAATAACGAAAAGAAAAAAAAATACAATGATTTATTAAATTTGGGAGGTCAATTCATTACATTGCAAATTAAAGCTTAATGTAGATATAACATTTCATTGTCATTAATTCCTCTAACATGTGATTCATATGTTAGCACATATGATAAAGATCAATACATTAAGTCTTTAATTATTCAATATTTTAGCAACTTCATTTCTTTTTAAAGGGTGGGGGAAATATTATGATCTTTTTGTTTGTTTTTCCCCTAATAAATCTCAAAGCCAACGCATCGGTTTCTACCATGTGTGCGTCTTGATCCTTTTGAATTTCATTCAGTGTGTATTATTATATGGTGATTTCATTCGGTCTACAAAATGCTGGTGCTACATAGATCAAGAAGCAAGATTGAATTGTAATAGAAGCCTTACCTAGGTTAAGAAATTTGTGGCCTAATTAGACAACAAGTCACTAAAAGTAAATTTTGGGGAAAAGAATAAATTGGGAATATTTTTAAAAGTTATGCAAGGCCATAAAATTTTTTTTTTTTTCTCAATAGAGCACCCACTTTGAATAAATCGGCATTCTATAAATTCTCTAACCATATCCAAATCCTTTTGAATGCATTCTTTTAAAAATAAAAAAATAAAATAAATAAAATAAAAAATAAAAAAATAGCACAATTTTGCCTATATCTCCCCCACCCCCAAAATCAATCAGTACCAGTTTGGAAAGGAAGTTGCAATATTTATTTGATAAGAACTGGAAAAAAAAAAAAAAAAAATCTCCATTGGGTGACCAAATTTAAGGGAGACGGTATTAATTTATGCTAATTGGTCCACATATAATTACTTGAGCTACATTTTATAAACGAACCAACACAAATTCCAATTGATCTTGTAAGAGATCAAAAAACGAGTATGTTTATTATTCAAGTGATTAGTTCCTTTTTCTTGACATTCGTGAAGAACTTCATTTTAAGGGTGTTAATCAGTTCAGTTTCAGTTTAAACGGTGCGAATCGGTTTGGTTCACATTTATTTGACTAAAATCATAACTGCACCATTTACTAAACGGTTCCACTTTCTAAAACCGTGACCGTTTAGTAAACGGTTTCGATTTCCATGATTTCTAAACGGTATCGATTTCACGGTTTTAAACGGTTTTGGTTTCAATTTATACTATACGGTTTGTAAAACAATTCACAATCGGTTTGTTATAACTTGCAACCATCTCTAAACTGAAGATCATAAGCTTATCAAAAACTAATTGGCAACCACAAATAAGAGATTCTATATTAACGATGCTATGTCTTAATTTGATAATCTAGTGCTATTTCTTTGCATGGCCATTCTCAAACACTTAGACCTAATATCATACAACATCCAAATCTTGCCTTCTACAGCATAAAATATTAAAATGACAGGTGGTTCAGCCAAAACACCCCATCTATGATAACATAATAATATAGGAACATATATGGATTATAAGTTCACGATCTAAAGCCTAAACTTGAACTGAATTGCAATAAATCATACCAAAGCAGGATGGGCACTTAATTTCATTGTTAATTGTTATACGGATTACTGCCCCTTCTTTATTTAATTGTTATACGGATTAATCAGATAGGTTTAAACGGTTTTAAATGGTTTGATTTAAACTGTTTCAAAAGAGTCAAATCCGTGGAATCTTAATATTTTCTTGTTGCGAAGACTATGTTGTGAGAATGCTTCACTCCCACATTAGATTTGGAAGAGAGTGAAATAAGGTTTATATGAAGAAAAAAAAAGAACTATATGGATAGGGACCCATGAAAGATAGACTACTCTACAATCTGTATCATTTCCCTTTCGAACAAGTTTGTCTAAAACATATTCCAATCTAAGTACCAATCTGGTACCACATATACCTCTTGGGCTTTTGAACAAGATCATGATTGAAGCTTTCCTATGATCTAGATAGAATATTGCTACAATTATTCACCAAACAGATGGGTTCTCCTTCAATATTGAATTATATATTTTTTTTTCTTTTTTTGATTCTCAAGGTGTCCGGATCTTTGACCCAACGCTAGTCTCTGGTGTCATTGTGATATTGCTTACACAGGACTTGATTAGTCTGATATGGAAACTCTCATGTGGTGGTCCCAAGAAGTTAGGTGTAGTGGGGTATTCTTTGCATGCCTGGTTCCTGAGAGAACTTGAACTTGCTACTATAAAAAATATCACTAAACATTCCAACTAGTAAAATGTTTTTCGAGTTGTGGTAGGGCATTCTTTGGCATGCCTGGTTCTACGAGAACTTTTATAAAATTTACTACTAGTTATTTGAAGGATACCTATTGAATGACTTGTTAGATGTGTTGTAGAGGGCTCAAATCTTTCAAGGAAATTCATAGAGGTGGACTCCCAGTTTTATAGCTTTTCAAAAAAATCCACTCCCATGTTAATGCTAATGGTAGAGCATCGAAGTAGATTTTAAACATTTCCAAGACTTTAATTTTCGTATGAGAGGATATCTAAGGCTCAAGCATGTATTGCTACATTCTACAAGTTAACATAATGGATGTGTTTTTGCTTAAGATAAAAGTGTACATGATCTTAGGCTCTCCATATTTCCATATGTATTGTGTCCTATGTTCTTTAATGGTCTAAAATTCAGATCTTCTAAAATGAATTTAATTTTCAGACAATTTTCAAAACATTATTCTATATAGTCATAAAGTTGATTAATAATCAAATATTCATGTAATTTAAATATAAATTAGACTGTGATATGACATTTTTTTTCCTTTTATCAATGATTAAGTTGCACAATTTGGAAACAGTCTCTCCTACAAAGTGGAGGGTAAAGCTTAATTAATAATTAAATAATTTAATATTTAGATTATGAAAACTCCCCATCTCATAATTTTTAACCCAAAAGATAGGATAAACAACAAAGAACAAAACCAAACTACCTGACATCAGTACAATCAAATCTAAATATATGTTTTTAGTTAATTGTCAACATTAATCAGTTCAATTAATGTTGGATTTTATATTATACAATATAAAATATTGCTTTAGTAAAGTTAAAGTTTCAAATATTGTTCAAAACCTTTTTCCCCCTTTTTACTTTTTGAATATTATTTGTACACTAGTAATGACAAGTAGAGAGTTAAAAGTAATTTTTCTCAAATTTGTTTAGTCCTACATCGGAAGTGGATGAAATGTGTGAAGGGTTTATATGTGGGAATGTTTCTTAAGGATGTAAGCCCTTGAGAGAGGCACTCTCCCTTATCATGTGTGTGTGGGGGTTCCTGGGGTGCTTTTGAATCACGCGCGTCAAGCCAAAGTGTTTTTTGGAAGCCTCTTTGTGGAAAAAAGTGCTTTTTGCCAACCATTTCGTACACAGCATACATTGAGTATTACCTTTGGTTTTCCCACAATCACTTATTGGAGTTGCACCTTAAGAGAATGAGGAGTTATTTTATCTTGGAGGTGAGGACAGTACGAGGCGTTCAAATACCTTAAGGAGAGTACTCTTATATGACTCAAATCTACACTTTTGAGTTTTGAAGGACTTATGTTTACAATTCTACAAATTCGTATTGACTTGTAAGTGATATACTCTCATTCTTCATTTAATAATATTTAATTGTGGAATTTGTCAAAGTCTTATACCTATTGCCATATTCTGTTTCTTACAATTAATTAGTGTCATTACATTAGATAATAATTTATAAGTGAAACCGTTTTGTTTTCAATTTTATGGGGAGATAAAAATTGTTTTTTATTTTCTTTTTAGGTGATAAGGGAGATAGATTATAGGTGTTTCGGAAAACAGATCGAAACCAACAAATTAAAATGAATCAGTCCCATGATATTTTATCCTTCATATTGATGGGGGAGGTGGCATTTTTATTTATTTTTTTATTTTTTAGATTTTCTATTCGGTTAGATTTTGACCTTACAAATCCGAGTTGGTAATTGGTAGGTCAACTCATTTTAGGTTGAAATGGTCAATAAAAATAACTCGTTCATTCTTTATTAATAATCTGACCTGTTATATATAGGCATTTACTACTTAGATCCGTAAATCCTTCAACATTCAAAGATTTCATCTTAACTACTTGACTTGCAAACCCTTCGCGGCCATGGTCCTAAAAAACGGAATGGAATGATCAGTATCTGTTGGATCAAAATGATATCAATCTTAATTGATCCTCAATCTTGTTCTTTTTTATCTTGTTTCACATATATGACTCAAGGGTAAGATTATCATAAAAAATGATTATTTTTTTTTTAATAAAAACTCGGGTAGTTCTATTTAATACAGTTTGATTTAGTCCATTCTAAAACGGTGTTGGAATAATATTAGCCTTGACCATTCCTGGGTTTAGAACATTGTTCTCAGTTTTTTTTATTTTAACATTTGCAAAAATTTTCTATGAAATCAAAATCAGTTAAATAGAAAAGTAACAAAATCATGTTTTACAATACCAAATTGTGACCTTTGAGCATTATCCTTCTCCCCCCTTTTTTTTTTTTCTATAATTTCTTATTCTTGTTAGAACAACCATGGGATTCGAATTTGAAACCCTAGTTGAAAAACCACACAAAAAAATAAGAACACGAATCTAATAAAATTATCAAATCATAAATAATCGAATTGTACTTTTCACTAAGTATGCTGAAGCGTTCGACGCCTGTAACTTACAGTTTTCCTCTCTTAGTTATAAATCTTCTACAGCCCTTTAGACCTCCATGGTTCTCTCACTTTAGTGGTAAAATAAGAAAGAATGAATAATGGTTGTAAGAACCCAAAACCTAGTATTTATAATACTATCCTACACCCAAAACCCTAACCCACAATCTGTTGAGCCAGCATATCCCTAAACTTAAGAGTGGATGAACCGGTTTATGCAACTTGACTCTCACCCATTTAATCAACCCGAATAATTAATTAAGCCCAAAAATCCAACAATTCTCATCCCATTTTTGTCTCAGGCCTACTAATGATTCTGTTGTTTTTGTTGCAAAGTTTAGCTTCTTTGATGAAGCAATTTAAAATTAGGAACTCTTAACTCTAAGGTGGATGTTTTAAGCTATATGTATTAATAAATTTTTCTTCTTTTCATTTCAAAAGAAAAATCGTATTCCACATAATTTGAATTCTTAAATCCCTATCCCTTTTAAACTACTAGCTAGGTCAATTTACAATAGATAGCCCTTTTACAATCAATACTCCAGTTATATATGACGTGCAAGATCACAAAAGATGATGTGGAACATCGTTGAGGAAGATACTCTTCATTTATGGGTGTAAAAGGATCGGTGACCCATTTAGCTAATCGAACTTATATTGTGAGTTAAACGGACCTTAAATGGTTACAAGACCATTTAACTCTAAATGGATCATGCCTAAAATTGATCTTACGCTGCAAGGGGAAGCCAATAAAATGTGCCTCAAATGGGCTTTAAAAAATCCTTAGAATGTACTTCGTGTTAAGTTGGAGACTTATCTTTATTTTTTTTCTTTTCTTGATCATCAAACAAAACCTTAGTCTTTATGTTTATGACTTGGACTTTAGGGCTAGTATGTGTGTAATACCTCAAGCCAAGTCATAACTCATAACCCATCAAACAACAGATTCTAATCAAACAATCTAGATCATTGATCAATAGCTCAAGTACGGATATATACTGCTTCACTTGCACCACATTGGAGTGTATCAAAATTTGATTGACACTTTTGAGTCGGTCAATTTGTCGCCCTATCTGTCTATTTGTATTTAGAGTCTACATCTTTTGTAGCCATGCGAAGAGGTGAAGTAGATATTGAAAAACTAAGGTTATGTTTGGTAACCAAGAGAAGAAAAGAAAAGAAAAAGGAATCTAAAAAAGAAAGGAAAAGAAAAGAGAAGAAAATAAATGAGATTATGATAAATAAATAAAAAAATGTATATTTGGTTATCATAGAAGAGAAGAAAAGATAAGAAATTTTTTTATATTTTCTCATGTTTGGAATTTTTTTTAATATTTTTTCATGTTTTTTTGTGTTTTTGATAAAATTGTTTTTCTTTTGGGAGCAAAAGAAAATTTCACAAATTGTAGAGAGAATTTTAAATTAAAAAAAAAAAATTGGAAAAAAACTGAATCTTCTTTACAAGAGGGAAAAAAAAAAGGTACAATTTTTCAATTTTTTTTTATTTTTTTTACTCTTAGCTACCAGCCAAACATAGCCTAAGAGCATCTCGTACGTATTTTCAAACAACTTCCAATCACTTCATGCGCACCGCATCGATGCAGAGGCTTCATACGACTTTCACGTCTGTATTTAAGTCAAAAAAATTTCGGAACAACCATCGTACTCCGGCGCGTCTATGAGTTAATGCTGTATGTGTTAATTTAGGCCGTTTGATACAACAAAAACAACAAGCGGATGATTAGTTTTCATTTTTGTTTAAAAAGACCAACTATGTAGTGGGCCCCATAAGTCTAACATGCAATCCATGTGTAAGTGAAACATAACAGCAAGTACCACACGTGAAGGAAACAAGCCCCCGTGGCTTCGGAGTTTTGGGAGCGTCCCAATTGCAGTGGGCCCCAACCTTTTTTATACAATTTTCTATGTGAGGTTGCTGGTTCTCTTTACTTTTAACTGCCGACCGGTCCTAGCGCAACGTTGGAATCTAACGATATCCTCTCTAGGTCGCGTGGGTCCGGCTTATTGACACGTTATCCACGTGTGGGATTAACCCAGGTAAATAATAAAAACGTGTCGTGCGTGGAACAGGCAAATTCGCTGCTGGAAATTTATTTGAAGCCGGACAGCTGTGTTTCTTGAAATGACAGAACTACCTACACGACAATAAAGGTCTCCCTTCTTATGGTCCGGTCCAGTCCAGTCCAGTCCAACAACCATTCTCTATGAACCACCTAGAGAAAGGTAGTTGAGTAAATATTGTTCAAAGTCTGGGGATTTTATGGTCTTTCGCCATGCCCATGTATGGGAATTTAAAAATACAACGTCGTCTGACGTTGTGGATGACGTTGGATTTCAGATATGAATTCCACCTCGCAAATGATGTGAGAGAGCGCTATAATCCATCAACTTTTATCAAAAAAAATTAAGAAAAATTATATGATTATCCATTTTTGTGTTTACTTTTACAAAATTATCCACAAAAAGTTCTGATTAACAAAAATATTCAAAATTAGGTTTAGTTTTACAAAACTATTAATCCAAAGTTTCAGTTAACAAAAATACCCAAAATCAGATTTTGGTTTACAAAACTATCCAAAATAGTGATTCTTCATCTTCTACATATTAGCATGTATTTTTTTATTACTAAAACTTTGAGTGGGTAGTTTTGTAAACCCAAACTAAATTTTGAATATTTTTGTTAACTTAAATTTTAAATGGGTAGTTTTGTAAAGGGAAACCTAATTTTGGGTATTTTTGTTAATTGAAATTTTTTATGGACAATTTTGTAAAGAGAAACCAAGAAGTAGTTAATCATGTAATTTTTTCAAAAAATAATACACAGAATATCAAGGTTTATAATCTTGGTTATCGGATTGAGATTGATCTCTGCCCAAATCGATTTGGATCACACTAGATTACACGGACCCTTCATGGGTTGTGGTCCCTAGTCTCCCAACAAGAGAGCTGGGGTTTTTCGTCTGTGGGATTTGCCAGGGTAGAGAGATTCCTAGGCCCTGTTTAGGGTCGGGCTTAGGTTGAGACTGGTTTGAATCAATTAGGTTATATCACACATGTTTTTAACATGGGAAAATACCAACCCTAAGGTTGCTGAAAAAATTATAATCTTGGTTTTTTGTCCTTTTGGTATAATAAACTTAATTTTTTTCTACAATGACATTAACTTGTTGTCTCATATGGACAATGACAACTTTTGAAAATAACATAACGGTGTATCAACTTTCAATTTATTTTGAAATTTTATTTTTAATTTTAGATTTAAATAACTTTTGAGAATAAAACAAAAGGTAATCAAAAGAAGGTTATAATAATCTTTAAATAAAAATGTTACAATAATCACTTCATTGCCTTAGTGACGACAATGTACACCTATATAGGATTTCCTAAAAAGTGGTGTCACCTTAGCACCTATGTGGGGGCAATGGTAGCGTGTGTAGAAGAATCAAGGATGGGATTTTTGTCTTTCCTGAGGGTGGGGCGATTATTTTCCCCTGCCTTGACGTAGGGGCTATGCTACCTTTTAGATTTCTTTATACGATTTCATTTCAATAGAAGGGGAGTAAAATTAGGGCTGCGCTCAATCTATCGAATCGAGCCTAAGAAGATTGCATGAAACTATCAAATAGCCTTCTGTAATATGCATGCTTTTTGTGACTCTCTTTGAATAACAAAGTCAAGAGGATTAAAATAAAAATAATAATGTGCATAACTTGGGATATTTAGCTTTCCATATGGCCATTACATTCTCTAATTCCTCTTTTAAGTTTTCAATGTGAGCCGGAAAAAACAACTTTTTGTTCTAATGGAAGAAAAAGTACTTAGAGATGCACTCATTTTTAATGACATAATGGAAATTTAAGAAGATTAGTAAAAAAACACACGTGCAAATGCATGTAAGTTTTGTACACAGCTTGTTAAGCTTACCTGACAGAAATATATGATAAATAAGAAATATATTAGTTTTACTGATCAATTGATGCGTTCCAATGGTGTATAGTATACATCATATGAAAATTAATTTCTTAAAAAAAAAAAAAAACCTTTAGTCAAAATAATGAATTCAGAATTACAACTTGGTTGGACCCAAGAAGCAATAATCAACATTTTGTAAACTTTAAAGTTGGTATGTTGGTTTCTGATCTTTCTATTTCAAGAGTGTTGTGGCAACAAACACCTCCTAATTCGATCTTCTCCTCTTTTGTGTCATGCCCTATGCTAGCTACTGTTACAAATGTCAGACCTTTGTACACCTGGCTCTACCCCACCAATCTATATTACAAGAAAGAAGAAATGAGAAAAAAAGACAATGAGAAGATGCATATGTCACTAACATCTTCTGCTAGGAATTGAGAACAATGTTACAATCTCATGAAACTTGCATTTCCATTGTTATACCAAGGTACACTAATTGATGATGGTTGGTTGGTTGAGAGCATCAATTGACTATCGAATTGTAGTGACAGGTACCACGGAATCAGTGTCTCCACGGCACAAAGAATTCAATCATTGGGCATGATCAACTAAGGAAGCATAAATAATCCGACATGGATTGGCTAGTGACCAGTCTTTATACATTAGCAGCAATATAACACGATAAGAACTATCTAAACAAACTTGAAAGAGTCAGAGAGGGGAGAAGAGGAATCTGTCGCTGTTATAGTTGCTCTTTTGTCTTCTCCCTGGTATATATAGGAAAAGGCTCATCTGTGAATGAATCCCCTGCAAGGAATGGAGAGAGACATTTGGCTTTTGCACCACACACAAGAGAGTCGTTCAGCTTCAGTCCGTTTATTTTTTTATTTTTCAAATAGGGAGCGAGACGTCTGGGTTTTACACCACTAGAAGAGAAATAGAGGATATGGAGAAAATTCAATTCTAGATATAATGTTGAATAAATGTCGAAAATAGATGTTAATCAAATGTTTATCAAATACTGATTCAATAGATCATTTTATTACACTAAATGCAGCCCAAGAGAGCCGTTCAGCTTCTATCCCTTCGTTTTTTGAACTTTTTTTTTTCTCATATTGAATAAATATCGAATATAGATGTCAATCAATTGCTAATCAAATACTAAATTAATAGATCATTTAATTATACTAAATGGAGCCCAAGAGAGCCTTTCGGTTTTTGTCCCTTAGTTTTTGGAATATTTTTTTCTTATGATGTCAAAGGGTTTTTTGGACATTTTTGTTTTTTTTTTTTTTTGTCTTTTTAAAAAGGTAAACATGCTGAATTAATATCGAAAATAAATGTCAATAAAATGCTAATCAAATACTGAATCAATAAACCATTTAATTGCACTAAATGCAGCCCAAGGGAGCTGTACAACTTCTATCCCTTTGTTTTGGAATTTTTTTTTCTCATGCTGAATAAATATAAAAAATAGACCTAATCAAATATTGAATCAATAGACCATTTAATTGCACTAAATGCAGCCCAAGAGAGCCATTCGGCTTCTGTCCCTTAGTTTTTGGATTTTTTTTCTTCTAATGTCAAAAGGTTTTTTAGTCATTTTGAAAGTTTTTTTAGATGCCAATGGTTTTTCTATCTTTTTAAAATTGTATACGAAAGAAGTGAAGTACGTACTTTTAATAGTAATATGATGATATGATATGATGTGCTGATATGAAATGAATGAAGGTCTAATAAATGAGAATGAGAGATGGTGGAGATGTTTAAAGTTGATTCTTATCCTCGATGAGTAATTCAATTGGCAAGGACCAACACTTCACAATTAAGTGGGTATCAATTCAATTGATGTCTTCAAAGTTTACCGGTTAAAAAAATGTTCATTACTATTGACAGCCTAAGGCTCTATTTGGTATCATTTTTTTTTTCTACAATATTTTTGTGTGCATTTGACATTATTTATGAGTTCAATTGATCTCTTCAGAGTTTTTTTTTTTTGTAAAATATCTCCTCATACTTTAATAATTAAAAAAAATGTTCGTTATTATTGAAAGCCTAAGGCTCTCTGTGTATCAATTTTTTTTTTTTTCAAAACGTTTTTATGTGCGTTGGCATTATTTTATGACTTTTTTTTAAAGTAAAATACAAAATTCAAAATGAGGTAGACCTGATTTTGTATTTTGGCAAAAATCGTTTTTGCTCCATTATGCACTCAAGTCTAAAGAACACGTTTGATGGAGCAAAAAGGTATCATGCAGTCTAAACCCTAGTTAGTTTATTCGCGTTTAAAACGCGTTTAAAACGGCGTCCCGTTTTTTTGCCGTTTTAAACGCCGTTTGCCGAATTTTTCACAGAAATTCGGTAAAAAACGGGAACGGGGCTATTGAAAGTTTTTTTGCCGTTTTAAACGCCGTCCCGTTTTTTTGACAGTAAAAAAACGGATTTTAAAAAATATAAACGTTTTAAAATAGAAACGTTTAAAACGGGGCTATTTTTTTTTATTGTTATCTAGGTATTTAGAGAATTATTATGCTAATTTATGTCTATATATTGCCCTTTTTTTGACACCGTATTATTTAAATATAAACGTTTAAAACACGTATCGTCCGTTTTTTATTTTTTCCCGTTTTTACCATATTTGACCGTATTTTTGACCGTCCCGTTCACGTTTTGATCCGTTTAAAACATGCCCGTACCGAACAATGTTTTTTTGCCGTTCCCGTTTTAACTAACAGAGGTCTAAACACATAAACCCCACACCAGCCCCTTTTTTTCTTACCTCCTACTAACAACCCGGCAACCCCATTTGTCCCTTGCTCTTCTTTCAATAGCCTGACCTGCCCCTTCATCTTTTTCTTATTATGACTACAATAACAAAATGGATGAAGGAAGAAGCTTTGCTCCTCAGCCATTGGTGGTGGCTCACGATGGTGAGATTCAAGTGCTTGGTGCATGATTTGGGTTTCAGATACAGGTTCAGGAGTGAAGACTGGATGAAGGAGAGGGCTGGTGGATGTGGTGATGGTGGATCCGGCTTCAAGTATTTACATTTCTACGCAATGACAAAGCATTACATGCAAGTACCTTTCTAATAGTCTTAAATGTATGATGTTTTGTTTTTTACTTCTTCTTCTTATCATCATTATTACAGAGGTTTATTATGTGTTTTAAAATGTCACAAATTATCTATTACATCATATTGATAAATGATATATCTATTATGATCATTGAATGGAAAAGACATAGTCTAATTCATCATATGTTAAATTTCAGAATTCAATTCAATCAAATACACTTTTTTCTTTTTTTTTTTTTTTTTTTTTGAGATTTATGAAAATATTACTTTCCATTTTTCCATAGATATCTACCCGTTGTCTTATGATAGAAACCAAACTTTTGAGCAATGACCTTGAAATCTACCCATCCAAACTGCCATTTGGAAGATAATGTGGAGCGCACAGACTCTTGAAACCAAGATTAAAAATAATCAAGTGTATAATATTGCACTGTAGTTTCGTAATAATCACGCATGCTAATCACATGCGTGCAATTTTCACACGTGCGCTTCTTTTCTTTTTTTTTAAGTGGGAAACCACGTGATGCTTCACATATTACTAGGGCACCGTAGTTTGGAAAACTAAAATTTTAGCTTAAAAATTGTTTAACATTTTAAATTACAAATTCTCCTTCTATCTTGTAGAATTTACAGAAGGCACCTCCATCTGCTCCACCGTCCAATCCTACGCGTATATTGACTTGATTTCTTGAGTCAGCTCTAAGGTAATTCAAAAGATTGACTTACGTCGAAGCTGTCTAGCTCCAAGTGAACTGCGCGGCAGTCCATGGATAGCCAGATCACCAAACGGCTGGAGATCAGTGGGACCGACACATGTATAATTTGACCTGTATCCTTAGATAGTCTCCCATTCTCAGATTATGACACGTGTTAGCGCAAGAAGATCAGAGCCGCTTCCTCAACCTGACACCAAAGATTCTGTTTCCGCCAATGGAAGAAAAAGAATCATTTTTAATAATGACGTGGATTACTTCATGTAGACACTTGTAGTAATAACTAGTAGCATCTTCAAATCCAATCCTTGGATATGGAAAGATATGGGGATCACTACGTGGGGCCCTGGGAATGGTTGTCTCCAAAAACCAGATGTCACTGATCTAAGTGGAAGTTCCCGCGTGTTGCTTGGCGCCACTGTTAAAGGAAAGAAATTTTTTGAGCCGCAAAAATGAGGTCTCACTCTCACGAGACCATTGATAATGAAATGACGAAAATGCCCCGTTTTGAGCATCTAAAGCAAAGCAGCAACCACACAAAAGTCAGGTCCGGTCCGGTCTATTCTTGTGGAGCCCACTCTGTTATCCGGGTAGATGAATCTCAGCCGTCCTAGCTAGGATCAAGCACTTTTAAGTACATGAAAAGACAAGACGGAAGAAGAAAAGTAGGGCCCAGTTACGGACAATTCTTCATGGGTTGATTGGTAGAACAGTTTCCGATACGGCCGAAATATCGTGACTAGTGGGATTGAGACACGTGAATCGGCCAGCCCAGACACCCGATTTCCAAGAAATCCCACATTTTCTTCGCGAATCCACTTATCTGCAAACGAAGAAATAAATATAATAAAGAGAAAATAATTATTAAAAGCTTAATTGGAAATCCAATTCAAATGGACAATACAGAATAAACAAATAAGGGAAATTTCCAGCTAAGGGTAAAAAAAAAAAAGGGAAATCAGTTTTTGGTTCTCAGATCATAGACAGACGGCACAAAGAGCCCTTCAAGAACCCGATAAGTCAAAAAGGGAAAGAGAAGAGACGATCAAAATCAAAGGAAAGTATCTAACGAAGAGGCGGTTTTAGTTTTGTTGATAGAAAAAAAAAGATAGTAGTTCGGAATTCGGATCGGAAACTGGGCATTCAATAGTTTTAATTTGTTTCTTGAATTGGTAGGGAAACGAAAGAGATTTTCTGTATTTTCTCATCTCTCTTTTGGCGATTTATTCCCCCCCAGAGGGAGAAAGAAATAAAAGCAATTCAAGGGAGAATACCAAATTTTTTGGTGGGGGTGAAGGATTCTGTATTTCTGTTCCTCCAACCGATGTTCAAGAACTGACTTATTGGGTATATTAGCGATAATCTCTTGTACCCATTTGGATGTTTTTTGTGATTCGATAGAGAAACTTGAGTTCTTTGGTTTCTAGGTAGGTAGGTAGCTGGGAAGCATCGCTTATCTGAATTCGTGTTTCTTGATCAAGATTTTGGCTACAAACCCAAATGACCCATTAGCGTTTTCTCCCCAATAATTGATCGAAGATTCACTTTCTGAGCTGTTTCGTTGTAGCTGGAAATTTTTTATCGGAGGGAGATTTATTTCATTTTGCAGTTTCTTTTTGTGATTTTCTGACAGAAATTCTGTCGATAACGACGATAAAACGTAAAGGCGATTTTTTCATGGAAGAATCAAGAAGGATCTTCTCCTTTTGATTCTTGAAGTTCTTTCTTTCTTGTCTGATAACATAGAAATCTGATCCGCGGCTCTGATATTTCAACCATGGCTGCGAAATCTGGTGCTCTTGATTACTGGCGTAAGTACTTCCGGAGTACCAATTTCGACATCTTTGAGGTCATCGAGTATGCGATCGTGGTTGCTGCTTCAGATTGTCCCAAGGAGTTTAAGATGAGAAGGGATCGAATTGCAGAGCGGCTCTATAACTGTAAATACACTAGGTGTTCTGGGTGTGATCGTGTAGAGTTAGAAGTACCAGAGAAGGAAGATGGTGATGATGGAGGTTGTAAAAGTGGTCGTGACTTTGAGGGTTTTGTTGAGAAGGAAAGTAAGGTTAATAGCTGTACAAAAGATAACCCAGAGGCTGACCTGAACAGGGTGAGTAATTATAGCTATGATGAAGCAGAGGCACTAACAGAGGAGATTGAGGAGGAAACTCAGATTGTTGGTGAGGTCTTGAGGATCAAAGAGATTCTTTTTGACTGTCAATATCAGGTTTGTTTCTTACTACTCCATCAAACCTGTTCTTTTAATTTTGGATTCTGCAATCACTACTGTGATGTGGTTTTAGCTCATTGGGAATTTCAATTGCTTCTTGATCAAATAGTAATGACTGTGTTTATTATCTATTTTGTTGAGTTGATTTGATAACAGTTTAGCTTCCCTGGAACAGGTGAAATTCATCTAAATTGATGTTTAAAGATAATTTCCATCTTTAGAGGTTATGCATTCAGAGTGTTTGAAGATGAATTACATGGCTTTAATTGTCGCGGATTTTTCAGTTATGATTGGGATTTGTAGTTCGAAATGATGTTCCCTATTTAAGAATATTGTGTGTGGACTATCCAGTTATGGTTTGGCTGCTTTTCTGATTGTGGATGATCAGATTATCTCGTCCTTTTGCGGGTTTTTGGGTTCTGATTATTGGTGCTTTGATTGCTGCTGTTTACAGTCTGATGGGACATTGTTCGAATCATTAAGGAGGCTTCAATTGATGGCACTTACTGTGGATACATTGAAGGTTTGGATAGAATCCTATGTTGTTCAGCTTTCTATCTATCTGTATCAGAAAATTTGGATCTGAATTTATATTCGTTCTTAAAATCATACCTCTACTGCTTCCGAAGTAATCGGTATATAATTGTTAGATCGTGCAGTCCACTCAATACCGTCGCATTTTAATAACTTTCTTAAATTCTGTTTTCCTCAGGCGACTGAAATTGGAAAGGCTGTAAATTGTCTCCGAAAGCACAATTCAAAACAGATTCGTCACCTTGCAAGAACTCTCATTGAGTACGAAATAAATGTCCTTGCCTATGGTGTTTTTTATTCCATTTCTTCTTTTCTTGTACAGTGTAGGACTTTGTTTCCTGGATACTTCAAAATGGGTGCCATTTTTGTACTGGTTCAGATAGTAATTGTTTCCAAAATTCGTAAGAAACACTTATAAATGCATGTTCTTGCCATTTTTGTTTGGATTCGAGACTTACTTCAGTAATGTATACCTAGATTCTTCCGAATTTTGACATAGGGAATTTTAACATTTTTTTCCCCACCACCGTCTATTAATTTGCGACCTATTTCTCCTTGCTCTTGATATAGAATCCATTGATATTTGATTTATTCTGCATTTGTCAGTGAGGAATAACCTTGTCTTTCCTTTTCCAAAAATGAACAGATCACTGCCTGCTAACCATTGCTGCTCATCCTAAGGTCTAAATAGTTAGCTGACCAACTTAAATTTTGTTGGGCTTAAATGTAGAACCCACTCCTGATATGATGACTCCCTACCTCTTGGATATTCATTGGGATTCTTTTTATTACCTCTTACCTGATAATATTTATTTCATCGAGCCATTTTGGTCTCCTTGAATTATTAAGGTCCATTGATTTATTTATTTTCCTTCTGTAGCAACCATGGATGAAGAGAGTTGTGGTTTTTCTTTGTTAGCAACCATAGATGAAGAGAGTTGTGGTTTTTCTTTGTTCTGTTCTTCTTTTTTTTTGGGTTAGGCTCTGTTCTGTTCTTGAATAGCACAAGGTATCTTACTTATAGCCAATTACTGTCATCGTCCAATGCAGTGGCTGGAAGGTTATGGTTGATGAGTGGGTGAGTGCAGCAGCTGCAGTTGCAGGTATTACTTATTTCTGCTGTTGTTTTACTGTTGGTGAAGATGTGTTTTGCCTTCTTTGCTTGAGCCTAAATTATGATACTTTTGAGTATGTAGGTGCAACAGAAAGTTCCCCAGATTCTGTAAACCCTTCTGTTGTTGATGAAGAGGAAGGGCTGCCTTCGCCTCCACTGGATGATGGAATATTTTTTGCAACTCAAACTACTTCAATAGAGCTTTCACAGGTATCGACTTTTCCTCCTTATTCCAGTGGAAGAATCTTGTTTTATTTTTTATTGTTTGAAACTGACTGGGATATGCTTTGCTTGTCCTTTTTCTTTGGACCAATGAAAAGTTCTTCGATGGAATGGATGATGATGGAAGTGAGTCAATTTCTTAAGCCTTTTCTGCTTCTCGTTTCTTATTTTACTTGATCAATTCTTTCTTGTCAAATTCCTTGAACTTTGAAACTCATTATTTTGTTTTGGTGGGATATGTTTGCAGATCCTCGAAACAATGGGGAATTTGACAAGAATCGGGAGAATGGAAGAAGAACTACAATGGGGAGCCAAAATATTCCCAAGAGGAAACCACCACATCCTAGTGAATCAAATTTGCTCACCAAGGATAGCAAGGGCCAGCCAGTAAGAAAACACGACCCTTTCATCAAGCAAACAAAGCCTTTCAACACTGAGTCAGGGCCAGGGAGACCTCCAAAGCAAAGCTCAGAGATCAAAGCCAGTAACCAGATGAAGGCCCAACAGAAGATGGATCCCACTGGAGTCAAGACGAGGCCAGTGTCAGGTCAACAAGATGTAAGTATCACAAGTGGGAATTTACTGTGGTTTTTTATTCAACCATTGTTCTGATCAACGTGAGATTTATCGTTTTTCTCTTAGTACTGATCGTATTAAGTTGATCTATTAGAAATCGAAGTTGTCAGATGAAAATTCAGTGCGAGCAAAACTTGAAGCTGCTAAGAGGAAGCTTCAAGAGGGGTACCAACAAGCTGAGAATGGTTCGTTCATCCCCCACGTGGTCTTACATGGCTTCTCTGTTTTAAGAAGGAAGTCTTTATACTTGGTCTGATGGGCCACTGACATTTCTTCTTATTATATACAGCCAAGAAACAACGAACGATACAAGTTATGGAGTTGCATGATCTCCCCAAGCAGGGGCTTGGTCAGAGACATCCCCATGTTAAACCTGGCAACCACAATAGGCATTGGGCAAGTGGACGGCGATAGGGATGTGACGATGTTACACCAAAATTTGTGGAACTAGTTGAATTAGCTTGTTTTTCCATTTTGGAAATAGATGATGGGAGAAAAACCAAAAACCGTTCTGGCATTTCATCTCTTAACTTGGTTAAGAGCTTAGACAGTGAAAGTCAGATATCCATTGATTTTTCTGGAGAGGACAAGATGCTTGGAGAACCATTCAAAGTCCGAATAAGTTCTCTGAAATTCCATCTAAACAGTCAAATACATTGATTTAAGTACATTACATAAAGGTGTAGAGATAATATGATAGGCTTCAATGAAGAGAAAATTTGTATGGAACATGTGCATGTTATAGTTAGATATAGTCACCTGTCAATGATCTTGTGTATTCATCTCTCTGATTTGAGCTCTTTATTGACATTACCGAATATAGATAGAAATATTGCACTTTGCGAAGTGCATTCGCATGGAATCGTGTATTTGTTGGTCGTTTATAAAATCAGTTGGAATTTCTTTAAATAATAGTTGCAACCATTATAGATTGTTGAACTTATTGGATTTAGTCAAATTTTGTGTCTAGCTAGCTTTGGAGGAATGGTGCATTATGAATAGATGTTTTGGTTAATTAAGGAGCCGCTTTAATATCGAATTATTGCTGGTGTTGAAATTAGAGGGCTTGGTTTCCCATTTGGTGGATTTAGTCATTAAGATATAAAGAAAGAAGTTAGTGCGAAGATCTCGCAATCAATGTAAGAATTAGAGATGTTGGGATAGTGACTAGTGAGTGCAAAGTGAGGTTGGTAAGAGGATAACTTCTACTGTTTTAAGTGTTGAATAAAATGGTATTATTTTGCCAAAAAAAATTTCTTGAGGAATCTTAATCATTCATGTGGGAAATTGATTTCTGTTAGCTATAGTAGGGTACTACCATACTTCCTCTGAAGTTTGGGCAACAATCTGTTTAATGGGGTTGGGTCATTCAAACCATATATGGTCTCAGATGGTGTACTCTTCTCTTCTTGACAATTTTATGTTTAAAAGAGAGTGGAAAGGTCTAGGTTTTGTCTATAATAGTGAATCAATCTAAACCACATGGTGTCTATGTAGTCTCATTTGTTATGCGAGTCCCATTGACATCTACAACAAGAGTATGAGGGAATGAGGGAGTGCTCAGCCCTTTATATTATCCAGAGTGGTTATTTTTGTCCTTTTAGGGGGAGTGGTGGGTGGAATGTGTGGAACGAAAAAGCCCATAATGAGGCAATGCATAAAGGCCAAACTGGCAAAAGGGAAAGTACAATATAAAGAAAGTTCTCCGGAAAGGAAGACCTCCAGACACCAAAATAAAGGTAATACAACGCTTAGATAGCATCGGCACAACCATTGTCATCTCTTCAAACAAAGGAGGACTCGAAGCAAAGTAAAAGAAATCCAATATCCATCATAATGGTGGAGGCTTTCAGGGGGAGAATGGAGTCTCGAAGGCAGTTAACAATCACCTAACAATCAGTTAGCTGTAGATTAATTACATGATTAATCACATGTTAAGTATGATGGTCCAACCAAATTAATCACATGTCCTTTCAATTTTTATATTATGCTTATTTCCAAAAAACTAAAATATATAATTAAAACATTTAACTTTAATAAATTTAACCAGGCCTAAGATAGATGGTTCATACCGAACCGGAAGTGTTTCTCAAAATTGCATTCTTAAATGGTTGATTACTTGCTGTACAAGAACTTGAACCGTTCAAACTTTGATCACTTGGTCAGCAAGGCTAAACAATTGACCATCACAAGTCCACGATGACAGAAATTATTGATGTAACATGCCACGAGTCTCATAGTCTTCACCCCAAAAGCAACATGTTATATGCTTCAATTTTCAAAAATATATTCTATCAAATTTAAATTTTATATATATATTTATGAGATATATAGGGTAAGTGTTTTCGAGAATACATTCTTATACCCAAACAAAGAGGTGTGTAAAATAACCACTATACTTTGTGGTCGATATTCATCCGTGCACTCTAATTGGTCAATGTATTGATGTAGGGCCGCGCTCCCGGCTAGAAAACTTTTCATCAATATATATTATGATTTTATGTATTAAATTATAGTTTAAAAAAAAAAAAAAAAAAAAAAAAAAAAAAAAAAAACTTATCTTTGTTTTGTTGGGTGGGGGGACATGTGTGGTTCCCTTCCTTCGTCGGCTTACCCCACTGAATAAACTTGTCCCAGCGGCCCACATCTTTTGACCGACCCTACACCTTTCTAACAACTCTTAAAAACGATCTTTCTCTTTCAATTTTTTCTTTTAATTATTTATATTTAATTATATTTATTCATATTTCTTCCTTTGACCTCACGTTCCAACTTCCTTCTTGTATGTAAATTGTAAAGTGACGATAATAAAAAATTTTAAATTCAGGAATCGATTAATAATAGAAAATAGAGGAAGGGGGTTGAAGAGGTAGTGGAGAAAGTTTGGTAAAGGGCGCAGTTGCAAGGCACGTTTGGAATGAATAAGGTGAAATGAGAAACAAAACATGGCTCACCTTCTTTTTTTTCATATTAATATTTTTATTAAAAAAATTATATTTTCTCTTTTAAAAAAATTTTAGTAGCTATTCAAACCAATAATATAACAATAGAGTTTATCAATACAATTAGCATGTCTTGATGTTAATGAAAATTTTTATAATAATTGCAATTTGTCCTTTTGTTTGATTTGATTGAGAAATTTCATTTATATTTCTTAAATTCATATAAAAGGATGGGACTAGAAAATTACTATAATGAATATAAGGAGGTTTTAACTTCTCACCTTATTCTTTTTTCTTTTCTAAAAGCTTGTATGACCTCTATGCTGACATGTACACAAAAGCATCAACAACGATAGAATTTTCGCTTTTCATAAGGATAAGGCGGTCATTTATCCTTCTTTGTGTCTTAGCGTAGGAGCCACGATGCCTTTCGACTTATTTTTTCTAATAATAATAATAATGAATTGTAAAAAAAAAAAAAAGGAGAGAGAAAAATAAGTCTAATAACCATATGGCCGTGATTTTGATGCCCACTATAATATTTTTTTTTTTTTTTGGGTGGGTGGGGGTGGTGTGGGGGTGTGGATGTGCAAGACCACATAAGTCCCACTGCAACTATGTGGTTCTTGTCTGAGTATTGGATGGAACAAGATCCCCCACAACTAGTGGTTCAAATTGGCCAACTATGCTGTTAGCTAGATCTAGCAAGTAGCAACAGAATTTTTTTTTTTTTTTTTTTTTGGTGAAATAGCAACAGAATCTTACTACTACATTTCTTTGTAAAGTGTAAATAGCCCTCTTGAAGCATTATTCTTTAGGTGTACGTTGTAAAAAAAAAAAAATATATATATATATATATATATCTATATAGAAAAAAGAAGTTAATCCTTTAATGCTTTGTGGTTCCCTCCTCGCTTATAGTGAGTAGTATTTATTGAAAAAAATGGGTACTTACTTTTGGAGCTCGAAAAATGATCTGTTTACTTAGAATGGAGAGATATATTTGGTAGTAATTAAATTAAAGAACCATATTTGGGTGCCTGACTTAGGTTTAAAGAGAGTTTACCAAAAAAAAAGGATTGAAGAGAGCAATTACTCTTATTTTTCTACATGGGACGAGCTCTAGAGTGCATCGAATGGCTGGGAGGGACTTGGGATGCGTGACCGGGTGCTTACTTTGAATGTAAATATATATTTGGTAGTAATTAAATTAAAGATCCATACTTAAGTGCCTTAATTAGGTTAAAAAAAAAAAAAAGAGGATTAAGGAGAGCAGTTTCTCTTATTTTTCTAAATGGGACAAGATCCTCCATCTCCAGAGTGCATCGGATGGCTGGGAGGCACTTGGGATACATGGTCGGGTGCTCCGCGACTGTCTACAAAGATTTCATTAGATCTACAGCTGGCTAGCAACACCCGATTATGCATCCCAAGTGCCTCACAACAGTCCGATGCACATTGGACAAGGAGCTAATGCACTAGAGAGGATCTCGTTTCAAAGATTTGAGTAGGGCTGTCAATCAGTTGGTTTGGACCAGCTTTAGTTTTGTTTCATCGGTTTTTATTGTGAGAATGAGTGAAACCAAAACATCAACTATTAAGGATGCATCGTTTTCAGTTTCTCTTATTGGTTTGGTTTATGTTTATGTTGGATCTTACAAAGTTTCATAAAATTACAAAGATGCCACTTCATAATAGGGCAAAAGGCCGAGTTTCCTTGCACCCATTGTGGACGGGATCACAGGAGATCAGGGTCGTTCGAAGGGGAAGGGAGGGACGTGAGATTTCCAACTCTTGGATCATGTACTAGGCAATCAAGGGAAATTTTATTGTAGGACTATATATATACTGTGGTTTTTAGCAATTTAATCTCAATGGTACTTGAACCAATATAATAATTGTAAGTTTACCCTAGCGAAAAAGGGGCCACATGACTAGAGAGTGTTCATTTTCAAAAAAAAATAAAATTACAAATAAGCAGGAGACCAAGCTCTTTAAAATTACTCTTCAACAGCTCTCTTTCTTCTCTTCACCTCTATTTCTCTCTTCTCAAACCATTTGCCTTGAACCATGGAATGAAGAAATAGGGTATTCTTAAAGCTCGACGCTAGCAGGATTAGTAGATGGGTAGAGGAGCCTCTTGGTTCAAGAGTTCCTCACATTTTAATGAACAAAATTTGATTTACCCAAAAAAAATCTCTCTCTCTCTCTCTCTCTCTCTCTCTCTCTCTCTCTCTCTCTCTCTCTCTCTCTCTCTCTCTCTCTCTCTCTCTAAAGCAAAGATAATTAGTGGATGAATAAATTATACTAACCATGGGGTATCACATCTGGCTCTCACAGAAACTCTTGCTTTCTTCAAGTGGGTCTGTTGTGATGTTTCGTCATATCTATCATTACCGGAGTTGCTTCTCTTCTCTTCCTTTTTGGATTCACTTGAAAGCCTTCCAAGGCTAAGTGAAATTTCTGGTTCTTCAATTTCTTGATTGGTAGGGGCTGTATCTGCAGATATCTTGGCTTCTTCTTGTTGTACCATGTTCGTGAGATACAATTGGAGAGAATGATATTCCTTCATCATTTTTTATAGATTCATCTTCAATACTTCATTTTCTTCCTTCACTTTGCCCATTTCTGCCCTTGCAGATTCAAGCTACCATTGAAAGTCGCCTTCAAAGGGTCGCTTGCGTCGGACGTATGGTTGCCTTCAATTTGTTGCCAGAGTCAGACGAGAGGTGCGAAGGAAAAAAAGTTTCAGAAGGGGGTTTGAACAGAAATCCCTAAATCGATCGGAGGAGAAGGGGGTTTATGGCTGAAATCCCTAATTCGCGTCGGAGAAAAAGAGGGTTTGAATTGAAATCCCCAAATCGATCGGAGGAGAAGGGGTTTATGGTTGAAATCCCTAAAAATGGTGCCACGTCATCACTTAACGCTTATGAGCTAACATAATGGATTTAAGAGACATTATTTTTTCAAAACAAGTATGCACTAGATATTTTTGTCACTTTATGGTGGTATCTCATATAAAGTTGAAAAACAGGGGTGGTACAAGATAATTTTTCTATATATATTGTTCATTGCAAAAACATTTTGTTCTTATGGTTGTCACACTCTATAGTCTAGCAATGTGATTGCAAAATGTAAGCATAAACATTCATATAATATATGTGTTGGATGTAATTATTATTAAAGATTCTTATATGTAACCGGTTTCTAATGCAATAAGAATCTTTGATAATTGTTTTGTCTCTATACATGAGAAATATTTACCCAATCAGTTGCCTATTGTGCCTCTATAGTGCACCGGAGATTGATGCCTATATTGGTTATATATTGGTGTGCTTTGTTTACGATGTACACATTGTAGATAGAAGAAATTCTCAATATGGTATTTATTTTTTAAAAAAGAGAACATCTTGAGAGAATTGTATGAATGTGATTAAACAAACAATTCATGTATATAATTATATTAAAAAATTATTTTATTAGTGTTTTATGTTCAATCATAAGTTAAGATTCTCTGTAATTAGTCATTTCATGGATTAGTATCCACATGTTTGTTATGTGATATTAACAAGTGAAAAGACTAAAACATAATGAAAGTTTCTATCACTTGGGAGGTTAAATGGTTATATCTCATATAGATTGTCTTTATATGTGATATTGGACAAATTGTGATCATCCTATTGGATCAGACCACTTGGCTCAATTACAAACATTGGTTTTAAAGATACATTATAAATATAATGACTATGAGAAACCTTAATGACTCTTATGAATTAAGAACTTGGAATCGAGTGAGATTATGGATATAGTAAAAGAAAGCCTTCTTCATTAGACTTTCACTATTGAAAGAGTTTCTTCAATCGGGCGGTGATGGATACAAGTGTTGCATTCCATGGAAGATTTGTCTATGTGAATCTCAAAGTAATCTTAGTCCTTTTCTGTTGATTGATTGGTAATGCTGTAATGCATGCAAAGAATCATTTCTGATAACCAAATTTGGTTTAGCATTCCACATTTACAACCCTTGGCATATGGAATTTCCTTGTTGCACTCCTATAAGTGATACTATTTTGTCGCACATCATCGGTGCCGCCCCCCATGCCGCTTACTCAGAGAATCCTTTCCAAAGAAAAAAAAAAAGGGCGGGGAAAAACCTTTAAACTAGTGATGTTGGCTACGGTAGCATCTCCTCTCCCTATCTCTTTCCCGTTGAAGGCATGAAGGCTTGAACGCTTACTTTCCCAACCCCTTATTGATGAAATCATTCATCAATAAGTGCCCTCTGGTTGGTATGCTCCCCCACCCTGCCAACTCAGAGTTCATCCACCCAAAACTCCAATAATTTTTTAGAGTGGACCTATTGTTGAATAGATTCTTTCTTTTCTGAGTGTTCATTAATTAGTTTCGAAATGGTGATATTTGGTTGATGAGAGCAGGCTTTATGAAGGGGACCACCGTAAGCTATTTATACATCACTCACCTAATTGTGCACATCACAAACCTCTAATTGTGCACATTACAAATCTGATCGGGTTGAAATTTTGTTGATAGATAGAACCAAAAACTCCCTACTTGTAAAGTTTCAGACCTAGTACAACATTTTGCTTAAAAAGCAAAGAAACATATCCCTCAACAGCTAAACCATGCACCAACCCAGATGTGTTGTAACGAATCATCTAACTAATATATTTATTTTCTGCTTTTGATAAAAAAAAAATTTTTTTAATCTTTTTTTTTTTTTTTTTTTTTTTTTTTGGGTTGTCAAAAGGGTGCATGCTAAATCAATACATGGAAGATTACATGATTGACTTTGACCTACAACTTGGAATATGGCTAATCCCTTTCCCTAGATATCTGATGGACTATTAACATAATTTCAACCGGTCCGTGTGGTGTAGGATTTTGGGTTTGCTGGTGTGGGGTCCCTTTGGCAGTAGTAAATAGTAATATTCCTCTAATGGTATTTTATATATGCCCGGTTGTATGATTACTGCACTAGCATGATGAGGCACCGACCACTGGGGGTAGGATAGTCTTTTCACAAACCATGTGTCGGGGCATATGGGCAGGTAGCTTTTTTTTTCTTTCCTTTAATATATATAAAAAAATACAAATGTTGGTTCTTTTCTGACGGTTTATATACTGCCTTTGAAAAGTATTCTTTTCTAATTATTTGCTTTTACCGGCGGTAATGTTAATTATTTTTTTTTAGTATACCCCACGGCCCCACTTCCTCCATTGTCAATATATTAATTTTTTTTCAAAAATTTTCAATTTAATTATCATGTTCCTCTTCTAAATTGATTGTTATTTACCAAAATGAAAAATTCTATATCATTGTTCAGTCACAAAAATAAACTCTACAATGCTTAAAAAGAAATTGTAAAAAAGTTAGAAGAAAATTACTTAAAACTGGTCAAGTCATTGTCTTATAATGAATTTTTTTAAATGTTAATATGGCTCGGGATCGCTATCTGATTACATGGATACTGTGCCAACACTGGCTCCAACTAGGGTAGGCACACAACCATCCAATCGAGGGGCAAGGTGGTCTTTTTACCACACCCTCTACCTGGGATAAGGACATACAACCAGGTAGGGATCTTTTTCCCATGCTAATTTTAATCATTCTCGTCAGTTAACCTCTTTAAATACTTCAAGATATTTCCACAATAGAAATATGTTAAAGGGTTTAGCCAAGGAGTTTCCAACAATATTCTCCAACTCTCCTTTATTTAGATTTGAGACCAGCAAGGCAGCAATACCAAAAAGAGGTGAAACAGAATCAGGTTCGGCAGGATTTGTGATATTTATTTATTTATTTAACTTTTTTTTTTTTTCCAAGCTCCAGTCCACCTTAAAGTCCTTTTACCTCCGCCCAAACCCAACCCAGTTCTGATTGACCCTAATTGTGCTAGATTGGGCAGGGTTGGCCCACCAAATCCTTAGAATAGTTGACGAAGAAGGAAGAGGGAAGATGTCCTTAAAAAGACTCCACTTTGATCATTTAAAATTGATACTTGAAAACTGTGAAGAAGTGAGGTTCGTATCCATAATGGTCATTACATGAATAAGAGTTTATATAAAAATCAAGGTTAAAATCAAGGTAAGATTGGCTTGGGCTCAACCCGAGGCCTCTCAATCGTGACTCAGAATCAGAGATTTTCAGCCATAATCCACCTTCAGGGTCAGAATCATGCCTTGTTCTGGTGCACAGTAGGTTCAGGCCAGCAAGGCCAAACTTACACTTCTAATACCAAAGGTCCTCATGGATAATTTTATTTTATCTTGCCCAAATTCATTGGAATTTATCATCTACATTCCACAATTGATATGGATCAAAACCTGGTTAGGCATGATTTCATTCATGTATATTCCTGGGACTCTTCACCTTGTACAGGTTCATTCCTAATTAAACCGAAATTGGTAACTTGAATGGACAACAAAACCAAAACGGAAACCGATAAAACCGTTTATTAATTCCTGATTTTTGGTTTCTACCTTTCATATTTTGAACCAAATCGAAACCGAACCAATTAATTCATTTATACCCTCAATTGGTTTTTAATCTTTTTTTGGTAAAAATTGGTTTTTAATCTTACAAAGAATTAATCGAGCAATTAGGGAACAATAAGTAGTACTTTCAGAATGTCATATGATTTAATAAGTAAGAACTATTTGGCACCCATCTCACCGCTCAACCTAATATGTACCTTTGCCACATATAATCCCAGGACTCTGCACTATCTGTTATCTGTTCTAGATTGAGCTAATACAATGAATAGAGAATTATAAGGGTGTCAATCTGAAATTGAAATCGAAACCGGTTATTTAAAATTGAATCAAATTAAATAAAAAAAAAATGGTTCGATTTTTATTTTGGATTATATTTTATTTTAGTCAGTTTTAGCATTAAAAATGTTAATTTGAATAAAATCGAATTAAATAATAAAATGTAAACGGTATTGACTGAGTTGAACTGAATCTAAATCATATGAAACCCCCTAGTCATGTCTTTTTTGGGTTGTGTGAAATTATCTACTATGAGTTTCTTTATTTAGTTGTACAAAAAGGAGGTTTTTTTTTTTTTTTTTTTTTTTTTTTCTCTTTTTTTGGTGGGAGGAAGGGGGTCATGAAAGTAATTCATCAACAACATGGGGCAAGAAATAAGCTACAATGAAAGGTATTAGGTTTGACATTGTGGAAGTCTACCTTACTATCTTGATGTGGTTGTAATTTTCTTCCCAACTTTGTTCGTTTTGATTTTTTTTTCCTATTTTAATCGAATTTAAACTGAATTACTGAGAATCTAATGCTGTATACAAACTGATAGAAGTGGAATACAAAAAAAATCAAATAGAAACAGAAACCCAACTGATTTGGATCGGTTTTGATTTGAGGTTATAAATGTTATTCGATTTTGATTTTATTTTGGTTCGTAGATATTGTATCTTGAATCGAAACTGTACAATTTTTTTCCTTTTTGGTAAACAAATCAAACAATTGACACCATTAATAATAAGTAGTAGAATTAGGGAGAAAGAACGTTACCCAATAGTGTCACGTATGCTAAGGGTGTTAATTTGTTCAGTTTCGGTGTAGATAGTTTGACTCGGTTTGATGTAAGATTTTTTAGGTAAAACCAAAATCGAATCATTTACTAGACTATTTCATATACCAAAACCGAAACCATTTACAAACAGTTTCGGTTTAAATGGTTTTCTTATGTTTTCTAATTATTCATTCAAACAGCTTCTTCACCTTTAAAAGTTTTAGTGAAATGGATGTAAATTGTAACATTGAATTGAATTTTTTATTATTATATTTTTTTTTTTAATAGTTGTTTGATGTAAACTTAATTTTTTTATTGAAATGTATGTAAACTTAACATTGAATAACTTAAATTTACTATGTATATGTGAATCACTTTAACAGTTTATTTAAATGGTTCAGCAATGCTTTAAAGTTTAAAAACCAAAATCGAATCGCAGTTTTAATTTTAAAACTAAAACTGAACTATTTAATAAACAGTTTCACGGTTTCGATGTAAATGGTTCGATTTGATTTCAGTGAACAATTTCGATTTCAAATTCACATCCTAGCGTATGCCCAGATACATGAGGAAGTTGAACCAAGCTGTAGAAAGATACTCATGCCTCAGCTTCACTTCCCCATGTGTTTGGACGTACATTCTTTTATGGTATTTATTTCACCAGCCAATTTAATGTTTATCCCTTCAAAGACAACTGTGCTAGCAGTTGGTTGGTGCCAACTTACAGGTGCCAATAGAGTGCTAACTCCTAGGAAGGCACAATTCAACTCTCTTGTCTTCACCTCGTGCCTTATGGCACCCCTTCCTCCTCGCTTGGTGTAGCTAAAGTCTCATGGAGCAATTAAAGCCTTCCCATATATAGTCGTCAGACTTTCCAATTTTCTCTGATAATGTATGGTAGGGAGAATAATTAGGTAACGTACAATAAGGTATTTAGGGCTCTAAATAGTGTTGCAGATGCCCTGACACGAACGGCCCTATATATTTATCATGTATTTGATAGATTGGGCATATTTCATTCCTTTGCTTCTTAGGCTTTGTAAATCTGAAACTAATGGTTGTACACATGTAAATCACCATTAGCAAATTTGTTTGTTACTAAAAAAAAAAAAATTAGGTGGAATTAATTAAATTATTAGATAATACTAACAAGTATTTTTGGAATGTTTCCATTAATTGCATTGTAAGTGATTCAATTTTCTTTTTTGGGGGAGGCTATAACGTGTCTCCATCTTTTAATTAGGAAAATCAATAGGGTTGAACATTCCGCCAGGTTTTGACAAGTTAGCATCATGCATAATGCATAAATCAAAGGACTGTACACAAATGACTTTGCCATATAGGGCGGAGAGTGGGTGACACCAAAGGTGTCAATTCAGTATAGTTCCAAACACTGATATCTAAATTATCATATCGAAGGAGATAGTACAGCTATATCGAATACTATATTGAAATACCATATGATCGACGTTATATACATGAAAAAGCAAAAATATTGTTCCAAAACCGTATTCATACAGAATAAAAACTGTACTAAAGTCATACCTAGCCGAAACAGCATGGTTTTGATATCTACTCTTGGTCCACTGTACCATATCAAAAACATACCAAATACCATACCAATTGACACCCTTAGGTGGAACTGGCCGGGCACACATCCCTTAGGAATAATAGTAAATAAATCATGTCTTAATTAGGGAATAATATGTAAATGAATCCCTATTTATACATTATGTGTATCCGTTTAAAATCCAATCTTTATCATCACCAACATGGGTTTACACAAATATTTCTACCAAAAAAAAAAAAAAAAAAGATTTACACAAATATCTCTTAAATTCTTATCAAGCTGTTCATATTGTGTGAGTCACAATCTCGGTAAGTCACCCCATTCCTCTAGCTACTTGTCTCCTGTCTTATAACTATGTGAGAGTACATCACTTGAGCTCTCAAAATTCTAATAGAACTGAATAAACCGAACTGATTTGGATCTGTTTAGATTTTGTGGTTATGAATATGGTTCAATTTTTGTTTGTAGATGTATCTTGAATCGAAACCATACGATTGTTCTTTTTGGTAAACAAAGTGAAAATTTGATACCCTTAATAATGAATAGTATATTAGATATGTAACAAAAATTAGGGCAACACAACCCTAGCCAGACTAGCATTTCTCATGCCCAGCTGTGTTTGAGAGTGAAGAACGCTAAGCTGACAAGGTCCTTTACTCCTAAAAATTATATGGCAGCCATCTCACCAGCCAGCTTGATATGCATCCATTTGAAGAAAACTGCACAAGCAATTGGTTGGGGTCTTATTTTTTGTAGACTTTGGATTATGCAAATCCTTTCGGCAAATTTCATTCATCCACAAAAAGCAAAAAAATATTCTACAAAAGGAAGTAGCTCCTTTGCCAAAGAGGAAACACAAAACCCAAGTCTAGAAAAAGTAAGACCCCAAAAGGTATACACCCAAAATAAAAAGACCCCAATAGGCTTTTCCCATGGACCCATGAGCATAATATTTTTTTGCTTTGGTGAATGCATTTAATTCAACCTCCCTCGGTGTAGTTGAAGTGTCATGGGGGCAATTAAAGCCTTACATATATGGTTCAGAGACTTTGCCAGCTTTTTCTTATCATGGATGGAAATATAGAGATCATCTCTAGCTAGCCAATGTGCTCAACATGCATCTGATGGCTGGAAATTCCTTGGGGTATGTGCCTGAGTTGTTGCCAACCGTAGGTAGCATTCAAGATGATAATTAAGATATCACTATTTCAGAATTAATAGGGACTCTCTACCCTCTTTGTAACTTATTTTTATTTGTTTAAAATCCCTTAAATTGTTATCTAAATGTTCATATAGTGAGTCACAATATTGGTAAGAGTCACCTCATTCCTTATCTACTTGTTTCCTACAATATAAGTATGTGAGAGACATCACTTGAGCTCTCACAAGTACATACTAAGATTTCAATTATGAAGAAGCTCTTTCTCTCACTATTTTTATCTTCTCTTGTTCTATCTCCCAATGTTCTTTTACTTCAACCTGTTACAGCTTGGCTACACACCAAATCACGTTGGATAGTTGGTGAAGACAATATCAGAGTAAAGTTGACATGCGTGAATTGGCCATCACACCTTGAACCCTTGGTGCCGGAGGGCCTGAACAAGCAGCCGGTAGACGGCATTGTGCAACGGATCGCATCGATGGGATTCAACTGTGTTCGGCTAACTTGGCCGCTGTACATGGTTGTCAATGAATCTTATAGCACAATCACTGTTCAGCAGATGTTCCAGAGTCTTAATCTTCATGATGCCCTTGCTGGGATTGCAGAGAAAAATCCTTCCTTGGTTCATTTAAGCATCTTAAGTGCTTACAAGGTATATATGTATATAGATATAGATCCATCTTTCTCTCTCTCTCTTTTTCATACATTTTTGGAAAAAAAATTTCCTGAAATTTCCTGCTACCTGTAATCTCATGTGCTGAAATGGAACATTTCCCTCCTATCCTCTGGGTTTGCAAACATCCCTTTCAAGTTAGTGCCTTTCAAAAGGAAAAAATAAACCTGAAAAACAGCATAGCCCTTGCTGCCAGACACGAAGGAGGGTCAAAATGACAACCCGCCCCTCATGAAGGCAGAAATCTCACCCCTATTGATGCTTCTGTGTGTGCTTCATTGGCCCTGTTGCTTTTCAAAGAATCCTCTCCGTTTTCCAAATACCCCATCTATCTGAACGAAATTCCATTTTGCCGCCTGTAATTACAGGTAGCAGGAAAATTTTGAACATTCTTTGCTTTCATAAATGCCTCTCCATATTAGTGGGTAAATAATTATCTAACTGTGTAACGCATGCTAGCGTTTCCCTATCTCTCTCTCTCCCCACAATAGGGAATGGGAGCATATACCCCATTTCATTTCATAGGAGGGAGTAGGAAAGTTTAGTCCGTTGTGTTACATGTATACTTTTGCTTTCATAAATGCCTTTCCGTACTAGGGGGTAAATCATTATCTATCCATGTAGCTATATTAGCATCTCTCTCTCTCTTCCCACACTAGGTAGAATATATGTCATTTCGTATGAGGGAGCAGAGAAATAGACACAGCGAGGCGCTGGCCTGCACTATGCAGCCCGGCAGCATTCTTTCCTCCTTAATGAGGATCAACCAATTTTATAAATATATTTGCCTCTGCATCTTCTGCAGCCAGCCAGCCACCACACTGATGCAGTGAACATCTGCGGCTAGGAAACCCTTGGGGTGTGTGCCTGGATGGTCACTGCAGTGTTGCGGCAGTTGCAGGATATAAACCAGAAACAGTCCAGACCGTACAAGAGCGGCCAGTTCTTATAAACAGTTCTAGTTGATATCACTTTGGAATCCAACCTTCTCAGGAAGTGGTGAACCGGCTTGGGAAGTACAAGGTGATGGTTATTCTGGACAACCACATAACCAAGCCCGGCTGGTGTTGCAGTAGAAATGATGGCAATGGCTTCTTTAACGACCCATACTTCGACCCGGACGTGTGGATTAAAGGCTTGACCCGAATGGCTACTTTGTTCAACAACGTACCAGCAGTAGTCGGCATGAGCCTAAGGAATGAGCTCCGAGGAAACAGACAAAATGTCAACGATTGGTACAAGTATGTACCTAAAAACTAAAGACTATGTTTGGTATGCATTTTTGGAAATTCTGAGTCTAGAATGTATACTAAAACAAGAAAATTGAGAAGAATTGAGTTTCAGAATGCGTTCTAAACCTAGAATTTTATTTTTCATTCTTTCTTCATCAGTTACATGCAGAAAGGAGCTAATGCAGTGAACGCGGCAAATCCGAACGTTCTCGTCATACTTTCCGGGTTAAACTCAGACAATGACTTAGCTTTCCTTGGAGGCAAGAAACCTGTAGTAAGTTTTCAAGATAAGTTAGTATTTGAGCTTCACTGGTACTCATTCTCTGATGGTCCTGCTTGGACTTACAATTCAAACAAAGCTTGTGCAATTACAACTAGGGATAAAATGAAAAGAGGAGGAGGATTTCTATTACAACAAGGGTTTCCATTGTTTGTTAGTGAGTTTGGGGTGGCCCAAACAGGAGTGAATGTTGGTGATAATAAGTATTTTAGTTGCTTCTTTAGTATTGCAGCTGATTTGGATTGGGATTGGGCTATCTGGACACTTGGAGGTAGTTATTACCTGAGAGAAGGGATAGTGAATCATGGTGAGATTTATAGTATGTTGGATGAAAACTATGATCAGCCTCGGAATCTAAGCTTGAAGAATAAGATTACATCAGGCCTCCAATATATCTTTCAAGGTATGTTCTTAGAGTATGGATCAGGTCTTCGTATGAAAATGATTCTCGTACGATATTTGATCCACACTTGGATTTCACTTAATCTCTCTCTCTTCTTTTAATTGATTTTTATTTTGAGTGGAGTCCAAGTGTAAATCAAACAACATACGAGAATTATTCTAGTACGAGGACCTGATCCAGATTAATGTTCTTCCTGATATGTTCATGACTGAAATCATGGCACCAAGGAAACTGATATTTTTGTTGCCCAATGCAGATCCAGGAGCAGGACCCGTGAATTATTTGGTAATGTACCATCCATCAACGGGCCTTTGTGTCCTAGAACAATCAGAGACACAAACATTGAAGCTAGGCCCCTGTGACAAAAGCCAAGCCTGGGACTACACAACTGAGAAGACTTTGCTGCTCAATGGATTAGGTCAACCAGCCAATCCTGAAACATCATTATGCTTACAAGCTGATGTATTAGGTCAACCAGCCAAACTTGGGAGAAACTGCACTGAAACTACTTCCAAATGGGAGAAGATATCAGATTCCGGAATGCACTTGTCAATTAATGGCGCTGTATGCTTGGATATAGACTCTAGCAATACCATTATAACTAATACATGCAAGTGCTTGACTGATAATACATGCGATCCTTCAAGCCAATGGTTTAAATTAGTTACTAGCTCAAGAAGCCCAAATGATTCCTTACCTCATAGACATCAAACCTAACCTTGAGATTTTAGGGAATAGAAGATGATTGTAAAAGTTTTATCAAGGATTTTAAGTTCAAGCCCTTTGTTGTGTTTTTGGAAAATAATTCTTAGGGAAATTTACATCCACCTCCCCTTGCATTTGCTCTTATTACATCTACTCCCCTCGCATATCGTTTATTACAAATAAATCCACCCAAGCTAACACTGTGAAATTTAAAGAAAACTATTACAAAATCAATCAGATCAATAAAAAGATCATTACACTGCTAAGAAACTTTCCCTATTCTCCACAGAAATTGTATTTTTGAGAGCGAAAGAGGAAGAATCAAGGAGTAGAAACAGAGAAGAATTAACAGGGACTGTTATGACCATGGTTGATTCTCATAGAGCCAAGCATCGACGCAGTGAAGATAAAATCCATGATTACACCAGGAAGCAATCGCCCAAGCATTCCTCTCTGGATTTCATCAAGCAAACGACACACTCCTGCAACATCATCACATTTTCCATGGGCCTTCTTCTCCTTCAAAGATATTTCTTGCTTATCTCCTCTCTTCGTACTCGCTGCTCTTCTTCTCTCACAATCAAGCGATGCAGAAGCAGTTTTAGCTCTGAAATCCCTGATTCATCCTTAAAGTCTCTTCCATGGCTACAAGGATAAAATAGTCATTTTCACTTCGAAAACTAACACCTCTTTCACGGTGTTAGCTTGGATGGGTTTATTTGTAATAAACGAAACGCAAGGGGTGGATGTAATAAGAGCAAACGCGAGGGGAGGTGGATGTAAATTTAATTGTGACTATCATCATGAGGTTTTTATTTCTTTCTTAATTTTTTTTTTCGTCATGTTATTTCTATTTTAACTGAATTTAAATTGAATTGCTAAGACCGCATTCAAACCAATTGAAACTGATTTTCGAATAGGAATTGAAGAAACGAATTGATTTGGATCAATTTCGATTATGAGGTTATGAAAAAATTATTTGATGTTGATTTAAAACAAAACAAAAAAAAAAATTAAAAATTTTAAATCTTTTTGATAAGAAAATCAAATAATTGACTCCCTTAATAATAATAATATAAATAGTTTATTATTAATACATGTATTAAGATTTATATGGTATTCAACTCACCAGCCAGCCTATTTTGTAACCCCTTAAAGACAACTGCTAGTGAAGTTGGTTTGTGCCTTGCTGGTAGAGTGCAAGTTCTTAAGAAGTCACGGGTTTGACTCTCTTATCTTCACCTTGTGCCTTATGGTACCCCTTCCCCTCTCCCTTGTGTAGTAAAGCCTTTCATATATAGTCCTGGGACTATCCAACCTCTTTGGCTGATATTAAAGAGAAAAATTCTAACTTCGTTCGTTTCAGCATCTTAAGAGCTTTCTAGGTATATCCATCTTTCTTTCTCTCTTTTTCATACATTAAGGCTTCATTTATTGTTTTGTCTTGAAAAAAAAAATCCTGCTATCAATAATCACATGCCCCGAAATGTAATAATCTCCTTCCCACCCTTAGAGCCTCAAGGCATGGCCATCAGCAGATAGATAACATGATCAGTTAAATCAAAATATCGATCTCATTTGAGCATCCCAATTTATGTCTACTAATATGAAACTAGGAGGCACATTCAAAATTGATGATCCCAGCCTCCATTCTTTTCTCCCCTATCCTTTATTATTGGGGTGATCATCCTTCCCCTCTCAGTACTTTTGTCTTCCCTTTCATCCCTATCCATTTCTCTCCTTTGATGGTCCTTGGTGTGTCTACCCTTTCTTTCTTTTGATTGATGCATTGTGCTCTAAGGATCCATTTTCTCCCTTTTTTGACTCTCTTTCACCACTCTCTTTTCAACATATAGCGAAAGAGTTATAATGATCTTAGATTCATGAGTAAGCCCTTCACTATAGTGAAAGAAACTTTCTTTTATTTTATATTTTCAAATCATTATTAAGAAGTGCCACTTAAGCCAAGTGGGCTAGGCTAGTCCAATCTTAATCCATTCTTAGGTTTTATATTCCAATCCTAGCCCAGCCCAGTCCAATCTTGGGGCTGGGAAGGCTTAGGCTGTGTTTGGTAGTCATTCAGAAAAATGTTTATGACGTTTTTTCGTTCTATGGGAACAAAAAAAACGGCAACTTGATGTTTTTTGATATTTTATTTTTTATTTTTTTTATTTTTTTTTATTTATATATATTATAATTTTTTTTTTTTTTTTTTTTTATGAAAAGCGGGGGAGAGAGGGGAGAATGCTAGAAACACCAAATGATGGGACAATGAAACTTTGTTCCGTCATTTTGGTTTCATTCCAAATACCCAAGAAAAAAAATAAACTAGGGTAATCGATCCTGAAATAGGTTCACCAAACACCATTTTTTTTTGTTTTAAAATAACATTTTGGCAAAGAAATTGAAAATTTTATTTTTAATACGAAACGTCATTTCTAGAACTGAATAACTACCAAACCCAGTTTTATCCTTTTCTTACCAGTTTTGAGCTTAATTTTTTCTAGAAAATAGGCATTGGCCCATTGTCAAATGTATCCACTACATTCATCCAAGCCTGCCATTTGGCAAGTAGTTTATAGGATAAACCCATATTGTTGTCCAATGCAGGTCCAGGATCTGGATTAGAGTATTATTTGGTAATCTTCCATCCATCGACTGGCCTTTATGTCCTAGAACAATTAGAAACACAAACATTGAAGCTAGGTCTCTGTGACAAAAGCCAAGCCTGGGACTACACAACTGAAAAGACTGCTGCTGAATGGAACATCATTATGCTTACAAGCTGATGGATTTGGTCAACCACCCAAGCTTGGGAGAAACTGTAATGACACTACTTCCAAATGGGAGAAGATATCAGATTCTGTAATGCACTTGTCAACTATTGGCATCGCATGCTTGGATAATAGACTAGCAATACCAGTGTCAGTTTGTCACTAATGCTTGCAAGTGCTTGGCTGATGATACATGTGATCCTTCAAGCCAATTGTTCAAATTAGTTAGCCAGCTCAATAAGCCAGATGATACCTTACCTGAAGGCGATGTGGCAATTTCTTTCATTTAGATATCTAATGAATGTTGTGAATTGGCCACATCAAATGTTTTACATTTTGAATATTTTAAGTTTTTTTTAGGTAGTGAAGAGCACTAAACACCTTTGTGTGAGTGATTCCAAGGAGGTAAAATGAGTCAAACTGAGAACTATATGTTTCCTTAGGCGAAGGTCCCTTGCCAACTCAACTATCCCGTTATAATTAAGTTTTATTGCCCTATATTGTTATATGACAAACGAAATTTGGTAAAACCTAACATAAGTAGAAGAAGAAGACCTTTATGTTTTTAGGTAAACTCAAGACCTATGAGTTTCTTGTTTACAAAGTTAAAGTTTTAGTTTTATCCAGCATGACATTACTTGGTTGTTGATTTAATACCCTTAGGATGCATTTGATTGCGTAAATCAAATGGTTCAAAGAACCCATTACAATTATTATATAAGTTTTTCTCTTAAAAATTTTCGTGAATTTTATTTGGATGCCTAGGAAAAAAAAGACAATAAATGGAAAAACATTATAGGACACAATGATTGATATATGTTTCTATCTCTATCCTTATATTAAAAAAAATAATAATAATAATAATCATTCTTTCAGCATCCATATAGGCAATTCACCCAGCATGCTCCACTCCCATTTGGCAAAGGAGAAGGATGTTCAAGTCTGAAGTCTAAACATCAGATCATCAATAACTGCAGAGAACAATCTAACCATTGGTTTAAATTAATCAAAGATAAAATATCTCAATCAAGGGGTATATATCCTCTTATCTTAGTGTGTATACTTCTGGATTGGCAGTATTAGAATCTTTTTATATTACAATTTTTAGCCCTATTATACGGATCCCCCATCTTCACTCACTCTCTCCTCTAGCCGGTATGAGAGAGAGAGAGAGAGAGAGAGAGAGAGAGAGAGCAGTCGTGACTTTTTGAGTATATGCTGTCTCCTGCAAACCCCCTCTTCTCGTAATCTTCCGGTGATCGGCCAATCGAAACGGTATAACCAGCGTGGCTCCAAGAGGAGCTGCAATCAGCAGGTTCGGTTTTCTCTCTCTTCGTCTCCTTTCCATCTGCTTTCCGTTTGATAGAAACAAGAGGAAAATCTTCTTTCTCAGAGCTAATTGTTGAGTTTCTGCCTGGGCATTTCTAAGTGAACAATGCTACTCTCTTTGGAGCTCTCGATATTGTCATCGTTGCAGATTGTTAACGAAAATTTGATTTTAAATCAGGGTAGTGAAAGAGAAGGATTCTCCAAAACATTGGTTGCAGAAATTTGAGTCGTTCGAGTAATGGGCTCTCATTCCGGATGACCTTTCTCTTGTTCTTCAGCACTCGATTAAGATTTCGAGCTTCTGACATACCCATCGTCTGGTTTCACGATCATGCTTTTAGAGGTCCTTACCCTAAACCCATATCGGAGAATCAACGTGATGCTTGGATCATAAAGGTTGTATGTGCTCTTTGTGTGCACTCATCGTCTCTGGATTCTTGCTTTTATTATTTCAGTAAGGTCTTGAATCCTTCAATTGCTTATGAGGCCATTAAACGCTTGAACAATCCGAAGTTGGCTTTGAAATTGTTTGAATTTAGTAGAGTGAAGTTGGAGCTTCATCATTCTGTCAAAACTTATAATTTTCTAGTGAAGTCTCTCAGTCAAGTGGGACTCCATGATTCAGCAAAATTGGTTTTTGATTGTTTGAGAATCGATGGGCATTTGCCTGATAGCTTCATATTGGGGTTTTTTGTATCTTCATGTGCACAAGTGGGTAAGTTCAGTATTTCCAAAGATTTGCTTTCTCAAGCTCAAGGCAGTGGAAGAAGTGTGAATCCATTCTTATGCAATAAACTATTGAATCACTTGGTAAAAAGTAATCGGGTGGATGAGGCTGTTTGTCTCTTTAGAGAGCTTCTGAAGTCCGGTTTCTGTCCAGATACTTGTACTTTTAATATTTTAATCAGAGGCTTCTGCAGATTAGGAGAAGTAGATAAGGGATTTGAGTTTTTTAATGACATGGGCAATTTTGGATGCTGTCCTGATGTTGTTACCTATAACACACTTATTAACGGATTGTCTAGGGCTAGTGAAGTCGATAGAGGGCATGGGTTGTTAAAAGAAATTCAGTCCAAGCACGATTTTTCACCAGATGTTGTGACTTACACATCAGTCATATCAGGTTACTGCAAGTTGGGACGGATGGAAGAAGCTTCTAATCTTTTTGACGAGATGGTTTTTTCTGGTGTAAAACCAAATTTGATTACTTACAATGTTCTTATTGATGGCTTTGGTAAGTCTAGTGATATGGGGTCAGCACTGACCATATATGAGAAGATGCTTATTCAGGGATATCATCCTGATGTGGTTACATTTAGTTCCTTGATTGATGGTTACTGCCGAAGTGGTCAGGTCGATCAGGGTTTCAAGCTTTGGCATGAAATGTGCAGACGAAATCTTTCTCCGAATGAATATACTTTTGCTATTCTCATCAATGCTTTTTGTAAAGAGAATAGGCTAAATGAAGCTTGTGAATTTATGAGGCAGTTGGAGTGGAAGAATATTATTCCCCAGCCGTTTATGTACAACCCTGTGGTTGATGGTTTCTGTAAGGCCGGCAATGTAGATGAGGCCAATTTGATTGTGACAGAAATGGAGGAGAAAAAATGCAACCCAGATAAATTGACATTTACTATTCTAATCATTGGGCATTGTATGAAAGGGAGAATGAATGAAGCGATCAGTATTTTCCATAAGATGTTAACTACTGGTTGCATCCCGGATACCATTACTGTCAATTCTTTGGTATCTCGCCTTTTGAAGGCTGGCATGCCTAACGAAGCAAATCAGATTGTTCTTACTGTGCTGGAGAAGAACTCAGGGTTGGATTTATCATCTTCAACGAAAAGCCTTGGCCAAATAGAGATTCCAGTTGCTGTTTAGTAGAGAGATTGAGCTAAAATGTCCCTGAACCTGAAGTTGAGCTCAAGTTGATGAGCTCAATGGTTGCCTGAAGGTCCTTGCATCGTTACATATGAAGTACTTCAGTTTGTGGATGTAATCATAGACTTGATTTATAACAGAGTAAGTACTTCATATGTATAATTTTTTTTTCCATTTTTATTTTTATTTTATTCTTGGTTCTTGTCAGATTGATGTTTATCTTTTATGCATGTGTATCTTTTTTTGTTCATTAAGTTAACATGTTTACTTCAGAATTTTTTTCATTTGTCAGTAGTTTGTTGGGTACATCCATTAATTCAAACTTTGTTGGAAGTGGTCTAACATTCAATGGCATATGATTTATAGTTGGCTGACAGTGGAGTTGACTGGGTTCTGGTTTGTGTATCTTACCCATGGTTCTAATTCTCTGCGTAATTTCGCCAAATTTTTGTGAATTTCAACATGACCATAACTCGTCAGTGTCAGTTCTTTTGCCTGGGAGAAGAAGAAAACACCTCATTTGCTTGGATTTTATCCACCTCACCCCATCGAACTGCTGGAATATGCTGTTGGGGGTTGCCACATCACTCCAAAGAGATCGGTTGCTCTGCATATTGGTGAAGATTTGGCCATATTCAACAGTTCCAGGTGAATGAACTTTTCCCAAAAGTGATTATTTGCAAAAAAAATTGATAAATACCCGATGATTGATGATGGAATTTTATATGTCAAATACTGAAAGCCAATCTACAACCTCATGGTGTCGGAAATTTTTTTCTGTGTATACATAAAAATAATTTATTTTTTTAGTTTCAAAAATGGATTTTCCTGCAACAAAAATGTGAAAAAATTAGGATTAGTATAAACTGGATGGGGCTTAGTTATAAATATGTTAGACAATGTTAGCCAATCTACAGAGTCAGAACTTTTTTTATGACTGGTAATTTTTTTTGCCCCAAAGTTATGAAAATATTTAAAATTTTAAAAAATAGGGAAAAAATATTATGTTTTGGTTTGGAAATGATCGAAGTAATTTCAATGTGTTGTGAAGTGCATATGAGGCTTATTATGCTTTTATTGTATTAGGCCTTTTTTTTTTACTTTTAGTTAAGAAGAAAATAGAAGGGCTAGCGGAAAAAGAATATGTAGCTAGATAGTTGTTTTAGTGGTCTCCATTAACGATTGCTTGTTTTCTTCATGTTGTACGATGGTGAGATAAAGTTTGCACGGGGAGGAGATTACGACAGGGGAGACAGTGTGGAAGCATGGAGTGACAATTGATGGTGACGAGAAAAAAGAAGTGTAATTATTGTGGAAAGTAGATGATGGGTGGTGGGGCTACAAGACTAAAACAACATTTGTCTAGGAATGCCAAAGATGTGGCCACATGCCCGATGGTTCCTGTGAATATTTCTAGGGTCATAGCTACGCACATGAGGAGAGGGACTTGGAGGGAGGCAGAAAAGGAGAAGATGAGGTGGAATTTTAGGAGGCAGATCTAGCCATCAGCTAGGACAGGGGATGATGATTACAGGGGTGATAATGATGACCCTATTTATGTGTCGATGGATGTGGAGACAAAGGCAGAGGCTAGCAATTTTCGGTAGGCACAGGTGAGGACCAAAGCCAGTTTTCATGAACAGGATAGACAATGATAGTCTAGGGGACGAGCTAATCCATCTAAAGCAGGTGGTAGTGGTAATGGATCAACACAACCACAACCACAACCACAACCACAAGGGAGGAGGTAGACTTAGTTTCCCCTTAAGAGATCATAGAGTACGACGCTAACTCCACCTTCGGTACCACCACAATAGGACCCTGTACTATAGTGGGATCCCGGCATCTACAGGAAAAAAGGCCATGTGAAGGATAAATTGAATCACATATGGAGTGATGTGAAGGGGATGGTTGGAGATGTAGTGTCTAAGTGGTTGTTATTCCACAATATCCTAGCACAGGCCACTATAAGGCCCTATTATCAGACTGTGTTAGGTATGGTGACTAAGGCTGGCCCAATGGTCAAGGGGTCCACTGAAACATGGTGATGAATGTGTATTTGCCTCCATAGAAATGGGTGCTTGAAGGGGAAGTGGGAGAGATATGGGGTGACGATTATGTGCAATGGTTGGACTAGTCCCACAAGAAAGTCCATCAGTTTTGTAGTTTACTATGATGGGAGGACAATAACATAATGTATCCTAGTACCCTTATTACACTAACTCTAACACTCCCCCTCTCAAGCTAGAGAATTAAATGCCATGCATTCCTAGCTTTCACAGGCACTGAACTGATGATGGATGAGCTCTTTTGTGATGATGGAATGCATATGCATCCAGAATCAATCTTCTCTTTGATGAATTGCCGGTCCACCTCAATATACTTCGCCCGCTCATGTTGCACAAGGTTGTGAGCTATACTTATGGCAACCTTGTTATAACAATAAAATGCATAAGTGCCTTAGTATGAATCCCCAATTCTTGGACCATCCTTCTTAGCCATAGGAGTTCACATACTCCATGAGCCATACCCCTAAATTCTGCCTCCTCACTTGATCGAGCCACAACTGGATGCTTTTTACTCCATGTGACTTGTTTATCACCCAAAAATGTACAATAGTCAGATGTAGATCATCTGTAAAAAATTGAACCAACCTAATCAACATCAGTATAGCCTCTATCTTCAAATTGTTGTGCTTGGCATATATTAGCCACTTTCCTGAGGTGGAATTCAAGTATTCGTGGATGAGAATACAACATCTAAGTGCCTACTCTTAGGAGCATGTATGAACTAACTCACCACCCCAATTGCATAGGTGATGTTTGAGCAAGTCAAAGAGAGATAAATCAGCTTCCCCACTAGCCTTTGATCTTTCCCTGCATCAACAAGGGAAGGACCATAGTCTTTTCCTAGCTTATGATTTTGCTCAGGAGGAGAGTTTGTTTGTTTGCAACCCTACATCCCTAGTTCTTATATCAAGTCCAACACAAGCTTCATTTGACATAGATTTATTCCCTTCTTAGATCTTGATACTTCAATCCCTAAGAAATATTTCAAGGGTCCTAGATCTTTAATCCCAAACTGTTGGGTCAAGTAGGTTTTGCAACCTAACTATCTCAGCCATGTCGTCTCCAGTCACCAAAATGTCATCAACATAGACAATAAGGGTTATGATGATACCATTACCTCGTCGGGCAAATAAGGTGTGGTCAGTTTGACTATTGGAAGACACATTCTTTATTATAGCCTGTCTAAGCCTCTCAAACCTAGCCTTCAAGGACTGTTTGAGACCACATGGTGCCTTTTTTAGGAGATAAACTTTCCCTTTAGTTGAAAGGAACTTAAAGCCAGGTGGAGTTTGTTTGTACACTTCCTCTTCTAAGTCACTATGGATGAAAGCATTCTTCACATCCAACTGATACAATGACCAATCTATTAGTTGCCAATGAAATGATAAGAGATATCTTATCGAATTGTGCTTAGCCACAGGAGCAAATGTCTCTTCATAGTCAATCACATCAACCTAGATGTACCCTATGGCCACCAACCTTGCCTTTTATTTCTCAACAGCACCATCTGATCGGTACTTGATTATGTACACCCATCTACATCTAACTGGAAGTCTGGAACTCTCCCCCCTGGGAAGATCACCCAGTTTCTAAATACAATTCTTCTCAAGTGTCATCATTTCCTTAGGCATGTCCTGCATCCACTTTGGGCCAAACATAGCCTCAATGACATTCTTAGGAATGGAAATTGAGAAAAGGGAAGCACTAAAAATACACCTGTAGGGGGAGAGAGAGAGCATCACAGGAAATAAACTGGGCTATAGGATAAGTGTAAACTCTCTTTCCCTTTTTAATAGCAATAGGAAGATCTAATTCAAAAGGAAGAGAAGGAAGGTTACCTGATTGAGGAAGGTGGATCTCAGGATGTGGATCCAAAGAGGACTCTTGGCAAGTCTTCTTTCCCCTTCTTTTGTACACAAGTAACTCCTCGTTAATAGAACCAACACTCGAAAGATCATCAATAATTCAGTATCAACATCTACATCTTTGTTTTTCCTAATGTAGGGCATAAAATGAGGAATAGGCAAGGGTGGAAGAAATGGGGTGACATCAGTAGTCTTTTCACTCTCACTATTCTCCCTTGAAGAGGATGTTGATGAGAAAGCAAAGAAAGGTACAAATTCAAAGAAGATATCTTCGGAGAGAAGTCGTCTTCTGGAAGAGAGATGGTAACACTTATAGCCTTTGGTAGGGGGGATACCCAAGAAAAAGACATTTAAAAGCGTTGGGGTTAAGTTTAGTCCGATTAGATTTATTAACATGGACATAACAAGCACACAAACACTTTGGAGGGAAGAGAGAAAGCAGAAACCTGAGGAAACAAGGTTTCCAAGGGAGTTTTGGAACCAAGGAGTTCTATGGGCATGCGGTTGATTAAGAAGACAACAGAAAGAAGCGCATCAGACCAAAAAGTCTTAAAGACATCCATACCAATAATGGCATCATCCATTAGCTGTCTTATGATGCCATTATTGGTATAAAAAAAATTTCTGGACTTCATCATATGTGTACTCCCCCATTTATCAGAAAGAACAATTTTAATTTTGGTATCAAATTGAGTACAACTCATTTGATAAAAAAAACTTTGAATGCATCATGGGCATCACTCTTATGTTTCATTAGAGAAGTTTAAGTAGTATGAGAACAATCATCAACAAATGAAACAAAATAGCGATAGCCAAATAAAGATGTAGTAGAAGAGGGTCCTAAACATCAGCATGCACAATATGAAAAGGAACTATAGATCTATTACCATGATAAGGATAAGAAAAATGACAATTTTTGACAAATATATGTACATGGTTCACATTGAAAACATGGGAAAAAGAAAACAAAGGTAATTGTTTCCTCATATAGCAAAAGAGGGATGGCCTAAATGTTGATACCAAAGCATTACAGAATCCACAATATTGTTGTCACTACATACACATACATAGGATTGAGTTGTGGGCAAAAAAGGTGGGCGAGGTTCAAGAAGGTAGAGTCATTTCTCCTCATGTCCACTACCATTAATCATCTTCGTCATCAAATCATAAAAAAGACAATGAGAAGGAAGCAAAGTGACACAACAATTCAAGGATTTGGTTAAGTAACTCAAAGATAAAAGATTAATGGAAAAGTTAGAGACATGAAGAATAGAGTCAAGGTGATGGAGGGCCTTAGGGAAGAAGGAAAAACCAGAGTAGCAGGGGGGAGGAAGGGAATCACACACTCACACAGAGCACAAATCCAACCAATTCTCATTCAATAATTAAATCACTCTAACTTGTCCATCGGTTACAGCCTATTAAGGAAAATAGAGACATGAAATTAGAAACTCAACTAAAAGAGTATCTAGCCTAAACTATAAAACAACCATAAAAAGAAACTAATGTAAAAGGAAAGGAATCCTTACTCTTGCGTTCAAGTTTGGAAAATAAAAGGCATAAAATAAAAGACAAGTAATTACTGATTCTATTTTCAACCCTTGTTGGACCAAAACCTTGGGTTGGATTGGTTTCGCTTTGCTCTTGGCTTCCAAAGCCGATCATGCTAGTCCAACCAAGCAAATGCAACTGTATCTGCATCACAAGGGAAATGGAAGAAGTAACATGAATATTGCCCTTTCCTGAAATGGAGGAAATGGAGTCATCAGTGACCCTAACCTTACCCCTACCATAGCAAATAAAGTTAAAAAAATGACATACCTAGTGCATGAGGCTCCCGTATGTGCGAGGTATGGGGGGCGAAAACTATGCAGCCTTACCCTGAGAATGTCGAGAGGCTGTTTCGACTGCTTGACCACCAAGTCGCAACATTCGTACCTTACTATTGGATCAAGCGCCCCCCTATCAAAACAAATAGAGTATAATTCATAATATCAGGACGTACTAGTTATATGATCAGTAGCGCTAGAGTCAATAACCTAAGAAGGGGCCATGGAAGGAGCAAATGTGGAGACCTGCAAAGCTAAAGGCGAAGGGTCTAAGTGTCTTAACACTATAAATGGAGAAGAGTTGCTAGTTGTGACATAACTCTGCGAAATGCTGCAGTATCCTCCCTGGTAATGGAACTATGTTCTACTTGCATGCTAGGTGAATACCCCCATAGGGTCAGTCTCAACTATTACAATATGTGCTCTAGCTTCCCCTTTTTGGCCACCACATATACTAGTACGTCTGCCATGCATACTAGGAGGATGGCCATGAAGTACCCAACACCCCTCTCTAATGTGCCTAGGTTTTGCACAGTATTCACATCGAAACCTATCTTTGTCGTCCCCACTAGGTGGCCTTTGGCCTCTGCCTCCACCACACCAATCTTTGTGGGAGCTAGAAGAAAGAGCAGACTGCTCAAGGGAGGATACAGGTTCCATAGCCACTCTTCAAGTCCCCTCACTTTACAAGTAGCTACATACTTCATCTAAAGAGGGAAGAGGAGGCCAGCCCAAGATTTAGATACGGATCGGTTCATCTGGGTTCAAGCCAACAAGAAGAATAAAGACACACTCCTTCTCTAGTGTTTGGTAACCTTAGCTTTATCCTCTAAATTGGATATTTGGAGGTCCCTATAGTGATCATTCTCTTCCTAGAGATTAATGACAATATTATAATATTCAGAAATGGTTTTATCTCCCTACTTCATTGTAAAGATCTTCTGGAGGAGTTGATAAACCTTAGCCAAGTCACTCACCTGATCAAAAGTTTTGGAAACGCTATCCCAAATATCTTTGGTAGTCTTTTTTCTCATAAATCTCCTCCCAATCTTGGATTTCATAGAGAAGATCCGCAGAGTCATAAAGTGGAGTCCTCGGTCTCTTATTTTGGATACATTGGGTCACTTGGGTTAAGAGCTCGAATGATGCTTGTAACATACCCTAGCTTTCCCCTACTCCGCAGGAAATGTTTCACAGAATGAGCCCAGTCCAAGTAGTTGTTGTGGCCTTGTGGGTCTGCAGCCCTTCTCTTCAAGAACCAAGGGCAAAGGGGAATGGTAAGGGGCCTTAGGCGATCCAAATGCACCCCAACCCAGCCTCATCAGTAGCCAGATGAGAGAGAGGGATCCACTCCAAGACAAGGCTGGCGGTAATGGGGAAAAACTCCTCTTTGTCGGTGTGGGCTTCAATCATCTATTTCTTCACATGAGACCTCCTTTTGGTGTTTCTTTGATCTTCATCCAATCTCATCTCATGACTTCTTCGAACTTTTCTTATAGTAGTCTCTTCCTTGGAACCTTGTGTAACATTCCAAATAGAGGAAATGGAAGCAAAGAACTTGTAGCACGACTTTCAAACCAAAATCGTGGGCTTTGTTACCAATTTAAAATCTAAAGGTTGCAAAAGAACAATGGAACAAGAAAGAAGTTGTGGGTAGATGGTTGAAGAAGAGGAGGAAGAAGAATGATGTGTGAGAGTATTGAACTACTCTCACCTATATTGATTCACTTAGTCAATAAGAAAAAGGGAGATTACATACCTACTATTCCATACTAATATAAGGAGCTAAGACAGCTAGCAAGGTAAAAGTAAAAGACAGTACAACATAATATATCCCAGTACCCAAAGTACCCTTATTACATGAACTTTAACAGTCAGATCTCAACAAAACTTGGAGCCAATGTGATAATAAGAACTAATGGATGATTGATTGTTACTGTCACAACGCATTATTGTCCATTCACAATGGGTGGACAAATTATACTGTTACCAGATCTCATTTGGTTATTGCTATGCTAAAGTAACTCAGGAGGAAAAAGGAAAAAAGAAAGAATAGAAAAAGGTGAGTAAATTGGGTAGCTGGTCTTCTAGACGATTCAATCCAATCATCAATGATTAATTATCAATATTTAGTGTCACTTAAATGAAGAATCAGATTCAAATACTCTTGAATAAATTCAGAATTTGATGAAACTTTTTAATGGGGTGTTCTAATCACCTAAGGATTAGGGTTAGAAAACCTCATGTAACTTCAGAATTGTAGGGGATTATATGAACCAAAGCCAGCAACTGAGATTTAATTAAACAGTGAAAAGACAAGTCCGATGTGGCCAAATTTCTGGTCAAGTGAGCTAACAGGGAAGGAGAATAAACTCTTTAAGTTTGAACCATGGATTTGAACATATTAGAAGATTACTGAAATAGTAACTTCCTGGAAAATTGGAAGCAGATTTGGAAACGTAAGTGTAACAGCAACTAGAACATAGAATAGCAAGAGAAACCAAAAAAGAAAGTGAGTATATGAATTTAGTGACTAAAGAACCAACATGGAAAGTGAATATAGAAAATAGTAACTACCAAAACAGAATTAGAAACTAGAGAACAGCAGTAAATAACTCACAAATTAGCAACTAGAACCAAAATTGAAACTAGAGAAAGGAATCAGAAAAGAAGCGCAAACATAATAGCAAGTGTTGTGCAAGATAGTAACTAAAAAGAATACCAGAAACCAGGCAAAAAGTGGTGCTGCCACAAGGTTTAAGCTACGGGAGAGTACTGTTATCAATGATATGAACTGATGGGGAAAAGATAAGAAGAAGATAGAAGATGGAACATATGAACTGAGCTCCCCACCTAGAACTTGACCAGTAGTATCTCACCAGTCCAACTTGGCACTCTTCAAAATAGTTACAATTGTAGAACTTTAACAAAACAAAAACAAACTACTTATCCCGCATAGGACTTGAGACCCTAATATTTGCACTTATAGAATTGGCACATTACATCGGTAAACCCAAAAATTTGAAGCTCATGTCCCATATAACACATTGGACACTTGAAATTAAACATATTAGCCAATTCTTGGTCCAGTTTGTCACCTGGTTTGTTTTTGGGCTTCTTGTTCTTTTGAACTGCATCACTTTTCTGCTAGTGAACTCCAATATCACATGTCAAGAACAAAATTTCTGATCATTTGCTCTAATCTAGTCTATTAAAGATTAACCACAAGCTGAAGAAATATTCTATTAAAAAAAAACTGAAGGAATCATCTCCCAAAATTCATAAACTGCAAGTATCTTGCTGTGAGATGATGAATTCTATCCAACAGCCACTATTGGAGAAGAGTAATAGTAGTGGCAACTGGCAACCAGTAGTAAATAGCAGCAATTATAAGGTCAACAGCACAGCCAGCAAAGAACTCTTGCCAGAAAATAAGGATTTCTTCATTTAAAATCTGATTTTGTGTTGTATCAACTCCAAAACCTATATGTATAGAAATTGGTTTCCTACTATTGTGGCCAGTTCTTTCATCTTGAAAGTTGGTAAAAATATAATTAAGTCTTCTGATCTAATGTGGTGCACTAGCACAATTGCCTAACTTAAGTTATGGCATCTGATTGTCTGAGTTTTTCGGTCATGTTCACTGGAAATTACATTTTCTAGAAAAATCCTTTCCCATTACTGTGTGTAAAAATGTCTCATATCCCAGCTGGTTACCTTCTCTTTTGTCCTATCTCTATTCATGGAGATACTTCTTTTCAGCCTGTTAGGGCTTGGGGATTGAGAAACCTATATGCTCTTGCACCAATCATCCCATGAAGGAAAGAGTTCAATATTGAACTTTCGACATACCCTTCTTGTACTCGTTGTGTTACTGGCTTTGTGGTCAAAGAATGCCAAGGAACAAAGTACCTTGCATCTCTTTTACTCATGTTATTGCATCCATCATAGTTCAGTTGTATGATGGTATCTCCACTAAGTTTGGAAAGTAGTTTACTATTATGTAAGTGTATCAAAGGGTAATTGCAAGAAATCAGCCAAGGTACTGTTATGTAAGAGCACAGTTGTTGTAATTGGCCCTTGTACGGTTCTTATTCAACTCAGTTTTTACTATTTTAGTAATAAAAAAATTGTACTGTTTTTGGTAAACTGTGATTTACTATTTGGTAAATCCTATTTCACTATTTACAGTAAGTCTATAAATTACTCTTCATTAGGATACATTGTTGTTTCTGGCAAATCCAGTTTTCTGAGTCAGCAAGGCTTGGTTCATTAGTTGAATAAAAAAAATGTTATAACTGGGTTGGTCTTTTGTATTTGGGAAGTCTTAAGTAGAACCGGAAAGATGTAATGGATAGAAGTTATTTACATAAGTCTTAGGATGTTTGAAGTTGTTCTTTTATATGAAAGTTATATTAGAGTGGAATAGTTGGGTGCCTGTAAATGTAAACATATGGCGTATGAGACGGTGCAGGTTTAGATTTGGTTTTGGTTACTCGATTAAGTCATTTGATATTTTAGAGGATTCTATTTTGCTGGCTGCAATACTTATTGCTGTTTATGTGTTCAATTTTGGGTTTCTTTGATCAGATTTCAAGCTATAGGTCAGTTTCCGATTGGGATTTCTTTCATTATGCATTATGTATAATTTTTTGTTGTGGAATCACTTGTCAGGCTCCAACTCAGAGAATTGGTCAAATCATTGTTCAATTACCATTATCTTTAGTTACCTTGAATCTGAACATGTGGTTTTCTTTAAAATCTGAATGCTTTATTTCAGCATTAAAATTAATATCCCTTTCTATTTTATTTTCACTCTTGCCACAACCTGCATCTTTCCAGGTTTTCAAGCTTTGAAATCAAAATTCTCTTTTTGTTCCCACTTTTCTGTCAATGAACCTTGACTGCTTCTTTTTTTTTTTCTTGCC
>NW_024868613.1:1875-16283 GCF_013358625.1 Macadamia integrifolia | reverse complement strand
GGGGGGGTGTGGTTAACACAGAGGTAATAATTAACCACCAATAAATTTCATGTCCTTGCCATCAGATTGTGAATTCATATCAAGGACACTTAAAAATTGTATTTTGGATTTTCTTGGGGCTTCAATGACTCTGTAGGCTCATATTGATCTGGGTCTGACCATAGTTAATATGGTTTAAGGAGAAAAGGCGGTGTTAAGAATCTCAAACTTTGTGAAACACGTTTACCAAGAATGGTAGGTGGGGTTGTAGAAGCTCTTTTGAGTTTTTGTTGGATCTTACTTGAGTTTAGACCCATGTTTGCTACCCGCAGATGCTGGATAGAAGATGTCCCAGATGCTAATGACTTAAATTGTTTCACTTGGTTCTGTCTGTACTTTTCTCCCAGTTGTCTTAAGAAATTGGAATCGTATTTTCGCTATTTCGGAGTCCCCTTGAAGCTATTAATGTGTAGTCTTTTGGGCCTTCATGTATATTTTTGTTGTAAATTTCTAATTGCATCTCTTTTCGGTTGGTAATTCCTTGTGTTATTTGTGCAGAACAGGGAGAAAAGGGAAGTAGTGGGAGATAAAATTCTACAAGTCATTTTGGTAACTTTTGGATACCTACTATTGAAGTTGTGGCAATTCTGCCTTTTTTTTTTTTTATATATAGATTTACTTTTAACACGTAATATGTCAGGAGCTGTGGACTAAAGCTAATTTGTTGACCAAAACATGGCTTCTTGTATGCTTTATTCCCAGAACACCCCACACATGAAGGCTCCATGAGGTGGTGATCCGAAATATGTAACATTCAGGTCAGATCCTCAGAGGTGCATTGTTTTCTTCTTGTGTTAATTTTTTGAAAATTTTTAAGCTCACTGCTGGATGTAACTGGCCTTTTGTGAGGAACAAAAGAACATCTCATGAAATTATATGCTTTGTTGCCGGATTGGCTAAGATTGTGAAATTAGATGTTCTGTTTGGGTATTGTATTGATAATCTGCCAGTACTTTTGACTAGTGCAACAGTGTAACAGTGGTGCTAAATAATGCATTTGGGTGGTTTGAACCATTTGATGCACTAAGCAATCTGCAATTAATGCTAGAGCTGCAATTTGGTTTGAATGTGCTGGGATCAGCTCTAGCCCAACCCACCAAGTGCAGAAATGCGAATCAATGCTTGACCTGATCTGCAATTGGGTCAGGTTTCCTAGTGGTCAACCCAAGGTAAGAGCCTAAAATTCTAAAACCCAAACATTAATTGGGTGTTTGGATTGGGTTCTGCTGGCCTAGGCCTGCTGAGTTTCATGCATTTTAGTTGTTTGCTATGTGTAAACCTAAGACTAGGTAGGATAAATTAAGGAATGATCATATTAGAATTAGTTTGAAAATAGTTTCAATACATGATAAGTTACGAGAAGCCTTTGGATGCTTCAATGTAGATGAGTGATTTGATTGAAATATCTAAAAGAGCTAGTGGGGCACCTTAGGAGAAATGGGAAAAAATAAAATGCATATCTTAGGCTTTATATTAAGTATGATATTGAAAAGAGCTGATTAGAATTAGTTTGATCTAAGTTGTTGTATGGTGTGTAAATGTATATCATCTTGGCTTATAACCATGGTCCCTTGTCTTAGTACTTGTGTTTGTATGGTTCACAAAGATTGGAGGATACTGATCTCCAATCCCAATCTCAATTCCTCGAATTAGAATTATACCTCTTTCTTTATCTATTGAATGTGTTGGCCATCATAGTAAGGCCCACCTTCACCCCAAATGAAGGTTGAAAGCTTCATGACTTACCATGCGGTAATGTGTGGGTGGTCCATGTGGTACACGACTCTGCACACAACTCACTTGTTTGACTTATAGGTGACAAAGGTGGTGCGAAAGTGGTTTCTGTAGGGGAGTGTGGCTCCTGTGCCCAAATATATGGGGCCACAAAATGATCATCGCACGTCTCATGAAATGCAAAATGATGCTCCTGTTGATGTTTCGTTGTGTGTTCCCATTGATTTTTTCACACGAACAAGGGCCACACTCCCCCCACAGATAGCACTTCCGAAAAAAAGAAATTACATAAAATGCCACAGAAAATAAACATGGAATACAGAAATGGATTCCCAATGGCAAATGTGTGAAACCGACCCATTGCATAGGCCATGGTGTCAAAACACATCCAACCTTGCTTAATAGACAGGATCAATACTGCAATTGAAAATTTGAAATCCACCGGACAAAAACCTCTTTGATTTTGTGAAACCAATAGAAATCTAGTTTCTTCCAAATCTTTTGAGTGGATTGGATCCACAGCGTTAGTTGGCATATTACACTTCAACCAACCAGACATAATTCCAATTTGGTGGGAGGATTCAAATCTTCAATCATCCATGGGGTGTGGTGGCCGGTGGGTTGAAGCGGTTGAGACTGTTTTGAAACCACCATGACCCATAGCCCCACCACCTCTGCAGTTACATATTTCCGATGTCAACAATCATTCCCATACCCCCACAGATCTTGGCAATGAGCTTTCATCATTCAGAATTTATGGGAAGATAGCAAACTTTTCTACCCTTTCTCAAGTAGAGACTAGAATAAGATTTTTTGTTGAGCGATAAAAGGGAATTGTTGTCTATCTGCTATAATATATATCCTTTAATTATCCTTAACTTACAATGGTGTCTACCAACCAAGTAGAATTTGGATCCTCTCCAACCAACTACTCCAACATGTCATCCATGTGGTGTGGGGATCCAAAGATTGGAGGGCACAGCTGGGAATTGAGATCCTCTCCAACTCTGATCCCATGTCATCCATGTGATGTGGGGATCCAAAGATTGGAGGGTACAGCCGGGAATTTGGATCCTCTCCAACTCAGATCCCATGTCATCCATGTGGTGTGGGGACCCAAAGATTGCAGGGTACAGCCGGCTAGTCTAGAAAGGATTCAGGCCCAAACAAATGGGAAAAACACTGCAATTCTCATTTCTCAACATCCACCCAATTAAATGATATTAGTCACATGAATCAGCTCTATTCAATGTCAAACTTGATAAAAAGACTTTAACGTTATCAATTTCCTCTACGTCTTTAGATTCTTCAATCTGAATCAAACAACTCCTCCATACTGCAAAATCACTAGAAGAAAAGCAACAACAGCTGGTTTGAATAGAGCTGGCTTGGAAGAAAAGCAACAACAGCTATATTAATAAAGACAATAAAACATGCATCAAAACAACATTAGAAAAGAAAATGTACATACAAATGCTAGAATAAGAAAAGCATAATTCCCTAATTCCCTAATCTCTCTCTCTCTCTCTCTCTCTCTCTCTCTCTCTCTCTCTGAGATATCTGTAGACAATAAACTGACCAAGAAAAATAAAGCATTTTTCAGGCGCACCTAATTATAATACTACGATCATCCCTTGACAGAGTAGCCCAAAACTTCCCAAAGCACAAATGCAGATTTGCAGATTTTTGTACCCCCATAATCAGCCACTGTAAATGCAGATCTGGGTTTCACACTTGTTCAACTTCTTTCACACGTTTACATCTCCTGGAGACCTTCCTCCTCATCCTCATATTCACCTTCCTCCTCATCATCAGCTGTTGCATCCTGGTACTGCTGGTACTCGGATACAAGGTCGTTCATGTTGCTCTCTGCTTCGGTGAACTCCATCTCATCCATACCTTCCCCAGTGTACCAATGCAAGAAAGCCTTCCTTCTGAACATGGCAGTGAACTGCTCACTCACCCTCCTGAACATCTCCTGGATGGAGGTAGAGTTCCCAATGAATGTTGATGCCATTGATAGACCCCTGGGTGGAATGTCACAGACACTCGATTTCACATTGTTGGGTATCCACTCCACAAAGTAGGATGAGTTCTTGTTCTGCACATTGATCATCTGCTCATCAACTTCCTTGGTGCTCATCTTTCCTCTGAACATGGCTGAGGCAGTCAAGTAGCGCCCATGTCGTGGATCAGCAGCACACATCATGTTCTTGGAATCCCACATCTGCTGGGTCAGCTCTGGGACAGTAGGGCACGGTACTGTTGCGATCCACGGGAAGTAAGGGGAGCAAATCCCACCATGAAGAAGTGGAGCCGGGGGAATGGGATCAGGTTCACTGCAAGCTTCCTGAGGTCAGAGTTGAGCTGACCAGGGAATCTGAGGCAGCAGGTAACACCACTCATGGTTGCAGATATTAAGTGGTTCAAATCTCCGACTGAGACAAAACAATGGGGAGTTAGCCAGGGAACAGAAACAAGGATACAAAATTAATTATGCACATTACATGACAAGAGCACACATCAAACAACGGAATATATGATCAGAATGGTAAAATCAAGGAGCAAAAATAGCCATATCAGAAATCAAGTAATTCAGAACAATTTTAACTGGAAGCTACAACGTTATATTATTTCAAAATAACATGACAAGCTGAGAGGGAAAAAAAATAATCAGCAGAGTTGGAACATAAATCTTGCACAAATAGTAAATTGGGACATCGATGGCCTGAAGTTTGAAGTGACTTGATTCACTGACAACAAAAGGTCATCTGAGTTCATCAAAAAGGCTATTCAGGAACTAATGATTACAAAACCCTAACATCTTACATCAGTCAAAAGTCAAGAAATATTCAGGGGTAAAATATACTTACAGCTAGGAGTAGTTAGCTTCAGCGTCCTGAAGCATATATCGTACAAGGCCTCGTTATCAAGCACCATACACTCATCTGCGTTCTCCACCAACTGATGAACAGACAGAGTAGCATTGTATGGCTCGACGACCGTATCTGACACCTTTGGAGAAGGAAAAACAGAGAATGTAAGCAGCATACGGTCAGGGTATTCTTCCCTGATCTTTGAGATCAGCAAAGTCCCCATTCCAGAACCAGTTCCTCCACCGAGAGAGTGGCAAACTTGGAAACCTGCAAATTTTCAGAAGATAAAAGAGATAAGTACACAGATCAATCTAAAAGTTACTTCTAACTAGAGTAATTTGGGAAATTTAAAGCAATGACTTATTTTTCAAATACTACAAGAAAATTTGCCCAGTTCGGTATTCATTTCTTGGAGTTTCTTTAAAGATGGTTCATTAAATGTACCAAAACATGTAGGGCCTTTGTCTCAGTGAAAGAAAGATAAAATGCACAAAATGAACAACAAATTCCTATGAAACATCCATTTTCTTTCGCTAAGAAAAAACTAATCAAGAAAAAATTAGACAGCCATAGGAGACTAAAAGCAAAACTACCAAATTTCACAAGAAAACAAAAAAAAAAAAAAAAAAAAAAAAAAAAAAAAGTAGATCCCTAAACCTCTATAAGCTTTTCAAGGACGCTAAGATAGATCCCTAAACCTCCATATCATTTCTCCTCCAGGACTGACAACAAAACAAGAGATCAAGAGATTCACACTTGACCTGCGCAGTAGCACTGTAAGAATCCGAATAAAAGGGAAGCACAAGTCATAAAATTATACCTTGTAGACAGTCACAGTTCTCAGCCTCCTTGCGCACAACATCAAGCACCGAGTCAATCAACTCTGCTCCCTCCGTGTAATGCCCCTTGGCCCAGTTATTTCCGGCACCAGACTGTCCAAACACAAAGTTATCCGGACGGAATATCTGGCCGTACGGACCTGTCCGTACACTGTCCATGGTTCCAGGCTCGAGATCCATGAGCACTGCACGGGGGACAAATCTCCCACAAGAAGCCTCATTGTAGTAGACATTAACGCGTTCCAGTTGCAGATCTGATGTTCCGATGTACCTTCCGGTCGGATCTATGCCATGCTCATCGCAAACAACCTCCCAGAACTTCGATCCGATCTGGTTACCGCATTGTGCACCTTGAACATGAAGGATTTCTCTCATTTTCACTGAGATCAGAGACAGTAACCAAAAATCAGTACATAGATTCAAAGAAATTAAATTATACAAGTGAAATTTACTGTAAATTCAACAGCCAAGAAGCAGATTTACCAGTGACGAGTGAAGAAACTTGAAATGTACGAGCAAACCTTGAAAGATTCAGGCGATCGAGCGAGAGAACAGAGCTCGATCGGTGATTGAGAAATGAAAAATGAAGAACCCTAGACTGTTTATATAGAGGTGAGTGAAGGACAACGGGGAGATATCGAACGGTAGGTGTTCTTTCCCTCCTTTTTTCAATGCTTGTTGGATGCCGTTAGATGATGGGATCTGACGGTAAGAAAGCTTTTGAGTTTAAATTAAGTAACCACTGATTTGTTTTCAAAATATGGATGGGAGCGTACTGAAATATAACCTGAAACTCAAAAGTCAAAGGACTATAATATCCATATCTAAAGTTATAGCTTTTGACGTTTACCGTTACAATCTTTCAAATATAACCATAATGTGTCCCGTAATTTACGGAATTGCCCTCCCAATGCTGCCTAAACTTTCGGCAGTGGGAGTGACGTGGGACTACTGACTGATGGGTCCACGACGATTACCATAGACCAGGCTTAAACAACATTTGTCCATATAGGTTTCAATCTTTTGATTCAATATATAATATACGTAAATTAAAATCAAACCAAACGAGAAATAGAAATCTATCTTCGAAACCAAAACAGAATCGACTTGATTCAGTTTGATCTTCCCATTCAAAGATCAACTTTATCGGATGCTCTCCGGTTAGTGATCTATTAGCATGGTTAGATGTGATACTAATCAATTTGAGGAATTACACCAATAGTGTACATGACTTTCAGCACTTGCATGTTTTTTTTTTCTCTCTCTCTCACAGGGTAAAAGTACCTATAGTAATTTTTTGTCAATTGGTTTAAAAAAAATTTTAAAAAAAATTGTGTCAATTGGTCATTTGATAAGGGATTTTTCAATCATCATTTTTCAAGATGTCAAATAATTTATAATATTTTTTTTTTACCCTTCTAGTAGAATTTTTTTTTTTAATGTAAATATAGTCATTTGACATTTGTATTTGAAAAAAATGTGTATAGATAATAATAGCTTTGATGATGACATAATGATAAGATGTTTTCAAATTATTTTGAAAATCCATTTTTACCCTTGACAAAGAACCTTTGGGAATAAGATACTATCCTTACTCCTTGTTGATAGGTATGCAGAATGTGGAGTTTTAAGGTATCTTGTGTATGTCTTTTGTATACAGTTTTGTTTATAATTCAAACTGAGAATGCCTAGATATAAATCATGTACATCCGTTTATACTTTGAGCTAAATACATAATTTTTTTACTTTTAGCAAGAAAGGAATAAGATATTAGGCCTTTTGATAATTTAATAGATGATAAATACTATAACAAAAATTTAGTATTCTATCTCAATCATATGGCCTTCTATTTGGGACTATTTTTTTGTTTTTTTTAGAGGTTTTTATTCTTCGAATATACTTAACTTTCTCTGATAATTCTTGAAGCATTGTTTTATGTAGAATGTTAGCTTAAGTTGAAATGTAACATATTAGATAATGGAAATGTAAAATAAGTTCTTTTTTTTTTTTATAATAAAGTATGGAGTTTTATAAACAGGTGGAGGGATATGATCAAGTGGTATAAGAGTTTTGAAATATCTAAGACTAAGGAAAGATTGCATGTGAATGCATGAATGGCTAATAATAATAAGGAATATGCAAATACATTGGAAGGTAAATGGTTGGATGTGAGTTTGCAAATCGACATGTGGCTAACCTATCATAAATATCTAATAGTGAGGACTGTCACACTACACAATCATGAGTTGTGTGAACTAGAGATACCAATTTGATTGGATAGATCCAAAGCCTTATACTATTTTTATTTTTTTTAACATAAACTCTCATGCCTTCCTTGCGATGCAAGAAAACTAGCAAAGAATATTATATTGTCTAATTTGTACATATGATCTTACAAATATGTTTCTTAATTTATATTTATAAGTAGTACTATAAATCTTTTATATCCCATAAGTAAATTATTCCCTAAAATGATAATCCAATTGTCATCCATAATTTATTAGATATTAAATAGCGAACAATATATTAATTGTCCTAATTTGACGCCAATGAAAAGTCTTTTTTTTTTAAATTTATTTATTTATTTAATTAATTATTTTGGTAATTTTTTTCTAATTTAATTAGGGACACGGTTTTCCTATCGAGATATTACAGAAATAATCTTCTTCCTAGACACCTAGATTGTCACATTGTAGGTACAATTATACTAAAATTTTGTAGATAGATAAACCCCAATGTCTCATACTCAGATGTCAGGTTTCAACTCAAACAGAGTTTGTTAAGTGGGATAACAAAACATTTGATAAATTAGCAAAAGTGGTGCAATACCAATAGGTGTGCATTGATACAATGGGTAGGTATGGCATTAGATGTGAAGGTAATAATTGAATAATTTTACAAGTGACCTATTTAGATAATTTCCTAAAAAATCCAACAATCAAATTTACTATAATTTCGGCGTCACAAACCTAGATGTGTTCTACCATTAAAAAAAAAAAAAAAAAAAGAGACAAACTTATATGGGTTTTTAATGAATTATTTCTTATACAGCCATGTGGAAAAACATTTTGCTCATATTAATGCGACAATAACATATACAAGAGCCTTATATTAAAAAAGTATTCTATAAAAACTTAAAGTCGATGAATTAGGTCACTAAATAACCTCTAAGCATCATTTCTAACGACCACCTTCCTTCCAATGTTTTTGAAATATTTATGTACTTAATTTCATTGGCTGCTATATAATAAATCCTCTTGGCAAGTGGGAAAAGAACCACACACCATACTCAAACAAGTAAGCTTTCATTATCATAAAAAGCTTAGACCACTTACCATCTCTTAAAAGTATAAAGTTTCTCCAAATTTATGTAAGTAGCCTATCAAAGATATGATTGAAAACGAGATTTTGGAGACATATGTGCTTTAGATTTTAGTGTAATAAAATAAACGAAAAGAAGAAAAACTGAAAAAAAAAATATATATATATATATATATATATGTTCTTGTTTGGTAGAAATTTGTAATATATATATATATAGATAAATGGAAGATGACACGTCAAATTTCAATTATGAATCTTATTTCATAGCTAGCGAAATCAGGGGAAGAATTGGTTCGTAGGATCATCTTCTTATCAACCTTCTCAGAAGCTCTATAAACACGATCGAGGCCAGACTCAATTGTATAACTCATCATGAATAGTATAATCCCCGTGGTAATCCATATATCCAACCATGAGTACAGTTTTTAACCACACTAATGCACTTGATATTGTCTTTTACCCAAAAGAATAAATCACTTGATATTGTCACTAGGTTCATTTCGTTGGAAGATTTACACATGAGTAAGCTATCTCCCACTCCCCCAAATGAAATATAGGTCCCAATAAAACTGCCACCTGGTAAAAATATTCCCAATCTGTATTCATCTTTCCCAGTATGGGTGTTGATTAGGGTGTCAATCGGTAGGGTCGGGCCGATCACGGTCAGACCTAGCTGGGCCTGGCAAGCCTATGTACTCGGACCATGATCTACCTATTTAAAACATGGGTTAGTCTTGTGTCGGGCTTGGTTGAATTCCAAACAATAGTCAGGTTTTTCCTAATCGGGCCTTGAATGGGGTAATGTACTAATAAACCTTAAATAGATCTTAAACGGTCTTTACTTTTCTTAGATTTAAGATACTTTAATCTATTTTGTTAAATCATCAACAATTTTGAAAAAATATTATACTTAATTACATTTGATAATTGATAAAAATATCAATATACATCTTATTCTATCCCAAAAAAAAATCAAAATAGACATAGAAATGGTCAGGCTCAACATGTCAGTCTGAATTGCGCTTGTAAATAAGCCAGGCAGGTCGGGAGGTCCATCGAGCTTACCCCTTACACCGTGTAATACATGTTTATAAATGGGCCGGGTTTATGCCCAATAAGTTTAATAATCTATGTAGGCCAGACCCGATTGATCCAACCGGTGTAGGCTTCACACCCCTAGGGTTGAAATTACATTTCAGTGATCCAACCAAATCGCCTTTTATCTCTTTTGACATTTTTTTCACGCCAAATACTTTCCTAGTTGGAGAAGGGTAGGTTGGACATTTCATAAAAATTCGGTTGTCGGTCCAAACAGAGCTCAAGGGTATATCAGTAATACAACATGAAGGGTCCTTTTAGTAAATACAACCCCCATATGAGATTTTTATGGTTACTTGCCAAATACATCTTTGAGAATAGACTAATTTTATACCTTCCCCAATAAGTGTCGAGAAACGATAAGACGAAAGTGCTGGAAGCTTTAGCCTTTAGCGCCAGAGTTCACATGAGACAGCGATGTCATCATGTGACCGCCTATCTACTCTATCCCACTTATCATCGCTAATTTTATTTTGGTAGCACACTCATCACTAATTAATTTCCACTCCAGATTCTTGTGATCTTATCCAAACAGTAATATTCCAACCAAAAAAATACAAACAGTAATTTTTTTCTAAGGAGATCCATAAATGTATCTGGTTGAACTTGTACATTGTAAAATGGAGCCAATGGGAGCATGGATTTAGTATCCAAGGGGTTGTTGGGTGGTCATTTCGACCCCCTGCATTTAGTGCAGGAGCACACGATTTGATAGCATTCTTTTCTCAAAAATATATCATAGTGGATGCATAATCATGAATCATTTATCCAAATTTAATTTGAAATTAATTCATATCCAATCTTGATCATTTTTTATAAATCAAATAATCAGACCTATCAATATCACTATACTTTACCACAAAAATACAGTACCTCCAAAAGATTACAAATTTGACCAAAGCTCCTTGTAGATTAGAGATGAATGGGCAAACACTGATCAAACCTTGATGTAGATGAATGAAGCGGAATCCTTCATCCCAGTTAAAGGTCAAAACCCTAACACTCACAACAAATGATGATGATAATGATGATGAGAGAGAAGCAACCATTCGAATCATAGTGTTGAAATCAATAGACTATCTCACCTTAGCAGTTTTGTTATCTAAGCACACTATCTCTTGAAAAATACTATTATCAAGTGGTATGATCATATAAGTTGATCCAATCAAGGAATCCTTATGTGAGTTAGACTCAACAAAGCAAACAATAGTATTTACTTATGAGTATAATCCTGTCATGGGATATTGTTAGATGGAGGGACTAAGCTATAACTTATTCTATCTATTTGGGGTTTAATAGTAATATCAATCTTAAGTTATAGTTACAAGGGAATAGTATGCATGTACTATATTTTTTTAACTACCTATGAGTGAGGCCTTTTCGGTATAGTTATAATTTATATTTATTTGATAAATAAAAATAAATAGAAGCATTTGGTATGATTTATGATTCATATTTCTCATTAATTAAAATAAATTAATATACAATAAATTCATAACACAAGCAAAGGGGTATTTATGATTTATTGGGATAAAGCAATTGTTGTTGTTTATGCGCTACACCATTAATGAACACTTGTTTTAATGGCTCAAAATTAAGGATAAAATGTTCAAGTCGTATTTTTTTTTTATAAAAACCTTTAAATAGAGTCATCCAACCTTAATCAAAAAAAAAAAAAAGTTAAAACATCTCTCTCTCTCTCTCTCCCTCCCCGGGCCCTATAAATATTATAAATCGACCAATTAGAGTTGCTAGAATTGTGTTGGCTTCTCACTCCCAATCCCTAGAAATCCTATGGATTGACAAGTCCAGATTGGCTGAAATTGGGTTGGTTTCAATCAATTCTAGGTTTCAACTGAATATGACCTACAATCAAGGATTTAAGGGACGGTATTGATATTGGTATCTGCCAATATCGATCTAGATTGGTGGGTATCGATCGATTTTATCCCTGAATCGATTCAGATCAATCAGGGATCGAGATCATCTCAGTCGATATCAATCCGATATGGCCGATCTCAAACCAATACTTTAAACCATGCCTACAATTGAGATATAATATATTATAACAAACCTATTTTTTATTATATGTAGTAGTAGTCAAACGATTATTGTTTATAATCCATAACCTATTATTATAATTAATTATTAATAAGTACGTAATAATCATAAACATAACTATGCTAAAGAGAGCCTGAATAGTATGTACGTATGTATGTTGGAACTATCCAATGGATAATACCAGAATAGTGCTATTGACTGGACTTTTATAAGGCGGACAAATGTCAAGTCTATGTGCCAGTGCAATGATCCAATTGACTAATTGAATCATACATCGAATCTTTCCCAAAAAAAAAAAAATAGATGAACTGTTTGATCATAAAATATCAATTATAGGGATAGGCTATGACCCTAAAGCATATACTATGCCTCGTCACAATGTATTATATTGTCAATTATTTTAAAAACTAAAAAATATATGATTAAAAATTAAATCTAAGAGGGTGTAGGGTATTCTGCTGCTCAAAAAACTCTCCCATCAATTATTTAGAAAGGATTGAGTTCGCCTATCAAGCTGTGCAGTGTACACTAATGCCTCAATGCATCTATCATTTGAAACTATTGAAGTTCTTATCTTTTTTCTATAGTGCCTAGAACCATTTAAGAACCAATATCATCCCGTCCCATTAATAATCGAGATCAGGAACTAGATTTGATCATTTCAAATAAAATAGGAAAATTATGAGATTAGCACCTTTGGAATTAATATTGTATTGGTTCTGATTTATCCTGAATATTAGAACCATCTCGATTGATACCTTTAAATATCAAATTCGGGCTGGTGGTAAGATCTCCAGTTGGTGATAATTCAGGTATAGGATCACCTCAAAGAGGGGGAGGGGGAGGGGGAGGGGGAGGTGGAGGGGGGGTGGTTGGGGAAGGTCCTAGTGGCATGCAATCCTTGTGACTGGAGCTCAAGTTTATTCCATCATTAGGTACTACTAGTGGCAATTCACTTTAGAGGTGGTAGGAGATTAATTCTATAGTAAATGCTCTAATATGTAATGAAAAAGAAAAAAAACTTTAGAAGCAGCATAGCTCCTATACTTTGACATATGGGCAAAATGACCACTCCACCATTCTTGAAAGGTGAAAATCTTGCCCTTGTTGATCCTTCTGCGTGTACCCCTATTGGCCTCCATGATGGTGTCGGGCAACACTACCTTTCAGGGAATCCTCTCCCGTTCTTTTTTATATTTATTAACATGGCATAAACGTGAGATTATCTTGAAAAACTATAGTCATATAATTTTTACCAAAACATTTCCTTTTGGTAATAATGTAAGCTAATAAGCTTACTCTGACAAGGATCCCCAAGCACATATTCTTTCTAAGTTCCAAAATGTTGCTGAGGGGGCCTTACATTAAACATTAATATAACCCAGGCCCATACGGATAGGAGTCCAATCTCAACTTTATTACAAGCAAGTTAGGCCAGTGGGCCTATTCAGGTGCGTAGCTTCCATGAATAAATGGAAATCTTTCTGCATTGTAGCTTCAAAGGAGAAAATTTAATCAGGAAATCTACATGTAGAAAAAACTGCTGGCATGGAAAATCTGAATTCAGATTTTTGAGATTCTGATTTTGTTTCATCAATCAGTTTGTAATCTTCATTTCTTGTTGGTATGTGAAAATGGCGACACGGTATGTGAAAATTGCTACAATCTCCTTCGACTTTTGCTTCAAAAGCTTAAACTATAGAAGGAAGAGATCTAACCATGAGGTTATGTCATTATACTTGTGGTCAATAACCTCTCTCTTCCAAGCAATGACGACTCAAAGGGCCGGCGAGTGTATGTATTCCTATAAAACCATATCAGTGTTTATGGAAGCAGCGATGCTATCAATCCTAAAGAGTTTCATCTCGGGAGAGTTGGATATCGAAAAGAGGTATTCAATTCAGAGTTTCCTTCTCCATTTCTTACTATGGTATTCACTTCTAACATTCTTAGAATCTTTGTTTTCCCCTTATGAGACCAATATAGCTTCTTACATGACCTAAATTTTCAATCAGGTTTCTATGCTTTGGGAGTATTTTATGTTCTTGTTACATGCATTATATATGAGAAGCTTTTAAAGAATATATCACTAGCCTATATGGCATGCCTTATCTGAGGCCCAGAGACATAATGCCATTACAGTTGATAGTTTTGATTAAAGGCATGACACATGAATGGGCCAGACTAGGAACTACTTGTGTCCAAACCTGAATCAAAAGGCCAGGTTTTGATCCTAGCTTCTTTGGCCCATGATATCTGCCTTGGGCAAGCCCATATGCACCCCAAGAGAATCTAATATTCCGACTATTTTGAAAGAAATAACTCAATTTCTTGTTTTACAAAGACAGTTAAAGCTCCACAAGTTCAATTATATACAGACGGGCTCATAGAAGAGCCTAGATTTACTTGGCGTCTTGGTTTAATTTTTTTTGCTCTT